>NW_024424341.1:15791333-15800303 GCF_017311325.1 Ursus maritimus
TGCAGAATTTATGGTGGATTTTTTTATTTATTTATTTATTTATTTATTTATTTATTTATTTATTTTTTAAATGATTTTTATTATATTATGTTAGTCACCATACAGTACATCCCGGTTCGATGTAAGGCTTGATGATTCATTAGTTGTGTATAACACCCAGTGCACCATGCAATATGTGCCCTCCTTACTACCCATCACCGGTCTATCCCATTCCCCCACCCCTCCCCTCTGAAGTCCTCAGTTTGTTTCTCATAGTCCATAGTCTCTCATGTTTCATTCCCCTTCTGATTACCCCCTTTCTTTATCCCTTTCTTCCCCTACCAGATCAACCTAGTTCTTGTAGATATCTGTGCACAGTTTCATGGCTCCCCGCTTCGTACCTCAATACTCAGCGCTGGAGATGTTCATTTGTAGAGATCCAGATGCGTCTTCCTGCATCTCAGGCTGGTTCCGTGGTTGTTTAGGCTGGTCTGGTACCTATCCAGCTCCACTCGGAGGACCGGCTGAAAACGGTGTCTCCTACTCCTCCGCCATCTTAACTCCTCCTCCTATGGTGGATTTTATAAGAAAGTTGTGGGTGCTATGTGATAACATAATTTAATGCACTTTACATTCAAGATATAAATCACAATTTAGTAACTTGATGGCTTATGCAGAGAGAACACACACCATTTCAAAAATATTGTCCTATATTGACACAATTGCAACTCTATTCCTGATATTGGGAACTCCACACCAGTTCCATGTCAGTGGATACACCCCACAGTTGACTACTGTTGGAATCAATTTGGACTATTAACAAAATGTTATTGGTTGTCCAAACCAGCAAAATATGGTCTCATAGTCATTTATAGTCTATGAATGGTTTCTAGGTGTGATTCTTTTGGGGGCTTGTTCTGAGAAAGAGGGAGGAAGATAAAAGCTATGTGGTATTTCTAACACACTTTTTCCCCCTAAGGAGAATTTAGCTCATATCTGGCTTTTAGAATGTTCTTAGTAGTTTCACAGAACAACATGTACCAGTCCTTCATAGACATCCTTATTGTGAAAAAAAGCATCTTCCTCTGTTGCTGTCACCTTTAAACATATAGTGTGTATGTATCTACATAGGCAGAGTATCTGTACATATGTCATAATTGAAATATTTGCATTGAGACTCAAAGTGAGAGCCAAGATTTTTTCTCTGCTCTTTATACACCAAACCTTTATAGAAACCCAAATTCAAACAATTTTATTTTTGTCCTTTTGAGGCTTGGTGATGTTCACACCTTCGTATTTCTTTATACCAGTATTTTCCTTACAATGTATATTTTGGTTTTAAGATAGTTAATTTAATTCCTTTTGTACTACATTTTATGAACACGTTTTTTTTCCAGTTGTCATTGGAGGCAAAACCATAAGCAATGTGTATAGTCTTCTCCTCACCCAATCATATTCAGCCTAAAAAATAGACTTTTCAACTGAAGAAATTCCCTGTGGAGTAGGAAGCACAGCTGTTTCATCCTACTAGACAGCCTGCAGAGAGATACTATTTTCCTTGGGGGAAAGGACACTCAAGTTTTGAGACTCTAGGTACTGTACCATTGGGGAAAGAGCTGAAAAGAAAATAGACCATCTTTTTCAATTCTATTGTGCAGAATATAAAGAAACTCTTTGTTCAGGTTTCATGTCTTCCTCCTCCTTGCTCGATCTTTAGTCTTTTAAAATTCTACCCTTAACTAAATGGGTAAGCTGCAAGAAAGATTAAACTTAAAAATATACCAGGAATACAGAATGAAGAGAGGTGATTGATCTTTGAGTAGGTATCCAACAGTGCAATGAAATTCTCAAGCAGGTTCCTTTTTATTTCAAAATGGGTTTGATTCAGAGGGATTTTATAGCTGCTAAATCATGCAGTTGGCAGAGATTGTGCGTGCTTCTCACAGTTACTTTGAAAGATGTCAAATTTGGCAAAGGCAGTAAAAATACTGGGATTTACTGAGCTAGCTTTTTTTCCCCCCTCTTAGAGAATGCTCTAAAATCTAGCATGCTCAGAAGTAATACAGTATACCAGGAGTGTGCAGAATTGCAGATTTTACAGAGAATGTGACTTTCTCAGCCGGCATGATGCTGCTACATCGTTGGCAAGTGCCTGGCAGCCTATGCTTGCTGTTACAAAAGGCTCCACTTTACCACCAGTGGACTTGGTTTCAGTGTCATTGCCTTTGGCATCTGTAGGCTGCTCCTTTCCAGCATGATAGCTGCTGAACATCCTTCGCTCATCCAGAGAGAAGGAGGTCTGCAACAGCACCTCTGGACTGGTGGGCCTACTACGTAAGACTGTCCTTCTGTATTGGGACAATATACTCACCACGAGCATGGCTCTAGATTTAGAATGCCTTGGTTTGAATATCAATTCCACCAGTAACTTGCACAACCTTTCCAAGCCCTGATTTTACTCTGTGTGACATAACAGACCATTTGTTTGGGTTGGCTAGAGAGTTAAGTCAGATGCAAACCACTTAGGACAGACACATAGTAAGTGTCAATAAATGCCAGTATAACTATTATCATGATTATGTTCAGTAAATGGGGTTTATTTTTATTACTACCAATCCAGGAGAAAAGATTATTATTCATAAAGTTCACTTTTTTTTTTACAATACAAATTATATATACTGCTAATACTTAATAATACCTCACCTGTGTCTTATCTGGAAGAAAATGGTGCTCTCTGTGAGTCCCTAGGTGATGTTCTGCTATCAATCAGATTCAGACTTATGTCTCATTTTTTTGTATACAAAAAAATTGCTTTTTAAAGCTAATTTTGTTTTTAGAGTCAAGCTTGTTGGTCCTTTGACAGATGAAACATGTATTAATACACAGGAGCAGGTTCAGCATAACTGAAGGATGCACCCAACTGGTTTAGGTAATCTGCTAAGAAATTGCTCATCCATAGCAGATCACATATAAATCCCTTCCTCAAATCCATTGACATCCGAATCTCAAACAAGCCTTGATTATAGGCAGGAAATCACAGCAGTGCTGTAATTCTAAGCACTTCCATTTCTCATATCAAAGGCTCTATAAATATGGCTTTTTAAAATGTATTTGGCTATGTCCTACTCAGTGTGACAAATGATTTAAAACATTTGATCCTTACAAAAATCCTATCACCCCCATTTCCATTTGGAGACACATTCTTATTTTGGAGAAAAACTCTGTTAGTTAGTATGACCTTTGACTTGAATATTCTGAGACTCATTCATTCAGTCATTTATTCTCATTCAAGTAGGGGCGGCCCATCTTATCCATTACTATAATCCTAACGACCAACACAGTGTCTAACTCACTGTACACATTGAACAAATATTTTAATTCAGTGTATACATAAATGTTAATAAAGAGATTCTGAAGAACTATATTGTCTTCATTATCTATATCCCTTTCAAAACCTATTCCTAACTAAAATAAAGTATACAAGCCCCTGATTGCTTGAAAGAATGGTGAGAATGGATTAAGGTGGAAACCAAGACTGTTCAAGCTTCATGGATTATCCCAAACTGTGACTAAGCCTCTATTATTGGACTAACGGGATTTGGGCAGAAATTAAGCCATCAAGACAAGTAGGGTGATGGAAGCATTTAACTAAATCTCCCAACTCTGCCAATTGGAGTAAATATAAATGAGAAGGCCCAATCTTGTAGTCAATTGATAGATAAATTAGGGGCAATTATTGTAGGCCATCTTCTTGTTCTGTTTTCTCCAAAGAAGCCCAAGGAATAGGTTTAAAAATGTAAGTTGGTTTGTCCCACATCCTCCCATGAAATGCATCCATGTCTTCTTGTGGCCTTTTTAATTCCATACAAATGCTTCCATGGCCTACCAGGCCCTATGTGATCTTGGCTCCTTCACCTCCAAACCTGTCCCCTCTCCTTCTGTACTCTAGTCATGTTGTTCTGAGCTTCTCAAGAACCCTTTCCCTACTGTTCTCTTGCCTGAATGTGCTCTCAGCTCTTTTCATGCCCAGCTCCTTCTGATCCTTCAATTTCAGCTCAGATGTCATCCTCAGAGAGACCTTCCCAGATGATTGCATCTAAACTGCCCTGTATCTCTAAACTCTGGCACTGTGCCTTGTTGATTTCTGCTTGTGATAAATGCAGTGAAAGGGATCATCTTCATTTCATACATCTCATTTCTAAATGTATGATGTAAGCAAATATGTTTTGTGTGAGCAGGGGGCTATTTTGTTGTTGTTGTTGTTCTTGCCATATTTAAGACTGGTGGAAGCCTAGAATTTGCTATGTCCTCAATAAATACTTGTGATACACGTTACTGTCTGAAGAATACAATACTGTGTACTATGGGGTGGCTTAAAATGTAGAAGATTTATGATTTTGATAATTACAATTCTTTTTTAAAATTTATTTTTGTTCAAGTATAATTAACCTATAGTGTTATATTAGTTTCAGGTGTACAGTGTAATGATTCAGCAGCTCTGTACACTTCTTAGTGCTCATGAAGATACATGTACTCTAATCTCCTTTATCTATTTCACCCACCCACCTCCCCTCTGGCAGCCTCCAGTTTGTTCTCTGTATTTAAAAGTCTGTTTTTTTTGTGTGTGTCTCTTTTTTTGTTTGTTCCTTTTTTTTTTTTCTTGTTTTTAAGTCTTTAATTCCAGTTAGGTAACATTCAGTGTTATATTAATTTCTGATATACATTGTAGTGATTCAGGAATTCCTTACATCACCCAGTACTCATCATGACAAGTGCACTTCTTAAGCCCCATCACCAAATTTAACCCATCTCTCACTCCATCCTTCAGTTTGCTTTCTATAATTAAGAGTCTGTTTCTTCTTTTGTCTCTCTTTTTTTCCCTTTGCTCATTTGTTTTGTTCTCTAAGTTTCACATGTGAGTGAAATCATGTGGTATTCATCTTTCTCTGACTGACTTATTTCATTTAGTATATACCTCTCCCTCCACCCATGTTGTTGCAAATGGCAAGATCTCAGTCTTTTTCATGGTTGTATAATATTCCATTATATATGTATATGTGTGTGTATATGTGTATATATATATATACATATGTATATGTCATATCTTTTTTATCCATTCATCTATCAATGGACACTTGGGTTGTTTCCATATCATAGCTATTATCAATAATACTGTAATAAACAGGGGTGCATGTATCTTTTTGAATTAGTATTTTTGTTTTCTTTGGATAAATACCCAGGTGGAATTACTAGATCATATGGTAATTCTATTTTTAATTTTTTGAGGAAGCTCCATATTGTTTTCCACAGCGGTTACACTGATTTGCCTTCCCACCACCAGTGCACGAAGGTTCCTTTTTCTCTACATCCTCACCAACACTTGCTGTTTCATGTGTTTTTGATTTTAACCATTCTGACAGATATAAAGTGATATCCCATTGTGGTTTTACTTGTACTTCCCTGATGATTAGTGACGTTAAGCATCTTTTCAAGTGTCTGTTGGCCATCCATATGTCTTCTTTGGAAAAATGTCTATTTTTCCTCTGCCCATTTTAAAATTGGATTATTTGCTTTTTTGGTGTTGGGTTGTATAAGTTCTTTATATATTCTAGATATTAACTCATATCAGAAATACCATTTTCAAATATCTTCCATGATCATAGTTCTTGAAATGACTATGGACATTATGCTAATATAACAATTAGGAACTGGTATCACAGCACTGAAAGCTCTCTGCCAGAACCTGGACAGAGGGGATGAAAATCTGCATGGGGTTTGAGAGGATTCAGACAACTCCCCTAAGAGAGGATTGTGATGGCTAATTTTATGTGTCAAGTTGGTTGGGCCATGGTATCCAGATATTTCATCAAACACTATTCTGGATTTTTCTGTGAGGATGCTTTTGGTTGGATAAACATTTAATTGGTGGACTTTATTGCCTTCCATACTGTGGTTGGGCCTCATCCAATCAGGTGAAGGCCTGAATAGAAAAAAGACTGACCTCTGAGCAGGAGGGAATTTTTCCATAGGTAGCCTTCAGACTTGAACTGCAGTATTAGCTCTTCCCCGAGTCTCCAGCCTGCTGGCCTACCCTGCAGATTTTGAACTTGCTAGACTTCATAATCATGTGAGGCAATTCCTTAAAATAAATCTCTCTATATATATGCACATTCTATTGGTTTTATTTTTCTGGAGAACCCTGACACATAGAAGGGTATTGGGATGAAGGATCCAAAGTGCTCTGACAAGGTCAGGGACAATTGCAATAATCATAGCAGATTTATCATAGTCAGTGAGACATTGGCTGGGACGTCTTATAGGGCAGTAGTCATATCTGCGAATCTGTCCAAATGAAGTGGCATTTCTCTTACTGGTTTGAGAATGTGCAAAAAAAGATTCAGTTTAGGGAATGAGCAGAGATGGTAAGGAACAAGTCATCAGATGGAGTTGAGATGGATTCATAGACGCACTATGCAACTTTTCTAGGAAAAGATGAGATGGGAATTTAGTAACAAAGATAAGGCTATTATTAGGGGCTATCTCACCTGTTTTACATGTATTGTCTATGCAATACCCACAAACAAGCCTTCAAGGTGGATGATAATGTACCTATATTACAAATGAGAGAACTGTGACTCAGAAAAATGAAATTAGTTTGCCAACTTTACATAGCTTGTAGGTGCTGGTGTCAGAACTCGCACCCAAGCATGTTGTTGTTTCCGGCATCTGTCTTGGCCTGCTGTGGTGTTTCCTTTATTCCTTTGGCTCTGCAAGACCCTTGAGGGTGGGGGTTCTTAAAGCTTTAGTACTTAGATGCTTGCGCTGAGCCAATGGCTCCCTGAACTAAAAGAAAACTATTTTCTGTACTTTTAGTGGCTTCACTATTGAAATAGTATTATCATGTGAACATAACATCTAGTACCGTATTTCAGATTTGAAGTCTCTGCCTCCATGAAATTTCATGCAGTATATTTCAGGGCAATGTATTCATTTCCTTCCACCGCCCTCTGGAAGATCTGGATTTTATTTTGGGCTTCATGGGCTCATTGCTAAATGGTGGCAAGTGTGGACACGTGATGGGAAAAATGATACACACTATGCCCCTTTGGGTATTTAGTGTACTTGAGTGTAAGAAAGTATCTTCTTTTAAGAGGCTTTGCATTCATGTGTCAACTCTCCCCATCTGCTGCAATTAAAGACATTCCGTTCTATTTCTTTATTGTGAAGAAGTACAGGAAAAATATAGACTGATATGTGCAGACCCTAAGATTTATTCCAACAGGAAAGCTGTCTCTATCTAAATTTCTAGTGCTCTTTTCTCCATCCTGTGTGGCCTGTGCCTTTATCTCTTTGTTACCAGCATAATTAGTAAGAAGCACAAGGCATATTCTTCAAGTGTTATTTGTTTCAGCTTGGTTATAAGCAGAAACTCAAAATAATACAGGTAGAAAAGTATTTTTAGACCTTACATCTTAAAAGAAGTATAATACTTACCACAATAATAGCAATCTGAATGCACACCTACCATGACGTAGACATCGTCCTGGCATAATTAAATATGCTGTCACCCCTAATTCTCACAACAGTTTTGTTTCCTCATTTGCTGATTCATAAACTGAGATTTGGAGAAGTTGTTACCAAGGTCACGTGCTATAGGAGAGGAGTCTAGCCAGTATCATACTCAAGCTCATCTGTTCCTTGAGTTCGTGTGTTTTTACATCTAACTTTTTTACATCTAACTTCCTGAAAATCTCTACTAAGACTTGTGCTGCCCAGTGAGCCATGAGACAAGGGGAAAGCCCCATGCTACCTCCTAGAACAGCAAATCCTTAAGTAACATGCAGTGAGAGAATTTGGGTATTAGGAATTCCAACAGGGAGTGTGGCCAGCCAGATGAGCTGAAACCTCAGGGAGGCTGCCTGAGAGTTTGGACGTTTTCTCATATTTTAATAAGAAACAGCAAATTTTCACACAAAAAGAAATACCATTTGACACATGCAAGAAGCCTGTCGTTGGGTCAAAAATTCTTCCCTGGGATCTTCAGGCATCTGTTTCCCAGCATCCCCTGGAGGTCAAAGACCATTTTCCCTTCTGGTTCCTAAATCTACAAGACCATCTCAGAGCGGCAGCTAGCAGGCGCCTCTATCCAAATGGAACATTAAACATATTTTCTCTCTTGTTGTCTCCTCATGCAGTCAGTTTCCTTCTGTTGCTAGCTTGAGGGGTTATCTGTTTTTAGTCACAGCACGAGGGTGACATTTTTGCAGCCTTATCATGAAGTTATGTTCCGTGTTTTCTCTTTTATTCAAGGAAGTCTGTCTAATAGAATTATAACGCCCGAACCAATCTTACCATCCTCACACTGTATTTTACGGCACACGAAACTGCATGATAACTAGAATATTCTCCTGTCCCTGAGAAGTGATGGTTCTGTGACTAGGCTTACTCTGTGTAGGAGAAAAAAAAAAGCACTGGAATAATTGCTTAATTTCTCTTCTTTCTCTCAAGTTTTCCCGATCTTGGCACTGCTGACATCTCAGGCTGCAAGATTCCCTGTTGTAGGGCCTGTCCTGTGCATTGCAGGACGCTAAGCAGCATCCTGGCCTCTAACCACTGGACTCTAGTAATACCTCTAAGCTGTGACAACCAAAAATTTCTCCAAACATTGTCAAATGTTTCCTGGAAGGTAAAACAGCCCCTGGTTGAAATCATTGATCTCACTCCTCTCTCCTTTTCATCACACGTGCGCTCACACACAAGCCCCAATAGCCCTTTGAAGGGACAGGTAATTTCTTACTAAAATTACCAGTCGTATGCAAGGGACTTACATCGTTTTGTGTGTGTGACTCTGGAAGAAATTCTTCTACATCTAAAAATACACGACTTGCTGTTTCTTTAAAGATAAACTTTGGGGTGGTGTAAATTCTTAGGCCTTGCAAAAACTTAAAACCATCTGGAGTTGAACCATCCCCCCCCCCCCCCCCCCCCCCC
>NW_024424341.1:15800313-15862571 GCF_017311325.1 Ursus maritimus
CCCCCCCCCCCCGCCCCCGCCAAACTTGACATACCTGCCCTGGAACTTGCAGATGGAAAGTGCAGGAGGGGTGGGGGGACGGGATGTGGGAATCATCTCAACTTTATAAGAATGAAAGCTTAAGAATAAATTGCTTTTAGCTCCCGAACAATCCTGGCTTCTGGATTTCAATTCAAGGCAGTAATAAAAGCTTCTTTCAATTGCTCTCCACTCTGTGTAATGGCACAGGGTCAGAACAATAGCAGGGAGGTCCTCTGTGCAGAGAGGCAGTTTACCGATTAGTGGTACTGATGCTGAACAATGAGAAGGGTCTGGCTTCCCTTGGGGACTGGTATGAATGGCAGTCCCCTTTCTTCTCTGGGTGGGATTAAAAAAAAACAAACAAATTAATTCAGTGTATCCATCTCAGTCTGTTCGACTTTCCCAGAAGTTGCAGAATTGCAGGCCCACCATTCAGACGAACCCACTGATTTCCAAGTAATGATCCTTAGGTCTTGAGTATGAAAAAAGTTCTGATTCGTGGATTCAAGCAGCTTAAAGTCTTAAACACTGGAGTTCTGTGGGGATTTATCTTTGACTCTCCATTTTACTTATTTTGTATCATTTCTTTAAATGATCTAATCTAGTCTCATTGGTTTAACTGTAGAGACTGTTGATTCTCAATTATATTACCATCTGTCCTAACTTCTTTCTCAAGCTTTGGGCTCGTGAGCAGTTTGCTGGGTATATCCACATAGAATCCACAAGAAACTTCAATTCAATACATTAAAAACTTGATGGTTATTATCTTATCCCAACCACTGTTAACTTTTATTTATTCTAAATCTACTAAGAGTTCTATCACCTTCCTAGCCATTCATTTCAGAAACATGGAGATATCATTAATTCTTCCGTCTCCCTCCTGTTCCCCAATTCTGTATTTGATTTTCCATTAAGTTCTGCTATTTTTTTCTCCTAATTTTGTTGTTCTTGTTGGGGGGGGGGAGTTCTTGTTAAAACCGTCGTCTTTTCCTTATTTCTATCATTACTGTCCTAGTAAATGTTCTCAAAATCTTTCTCCCTTCTCCCCTGTCTCCAGTCTTGCTTGTCTTAAATTTAGCCTTCTTATAGCAGCCAGAATGAGTTATCTTGAAAAGGAATCCAACTATGATACATCCCTCCTTGGTCTAAAAACTGGTTTTCTATGGAATTGAGCTCAACACTTTTAACATGGCATGACCTCGTCCCCATCTACTTCTCCAGCTGTGCTTGCTATGACTCGTTCGTTCAACAAGTTACCCTATAACTTAGCAACTTAGAATATCTTTTTTATACATTCTGAGTCAGGAATTCAGATAAGGCACAGCAAGGATGGCTTTTCTCTGATTCATATCATCTGGGGATTCAGTTAGGAAGACTTAATGGCTGACGTGACTAGAGGCTTGGGGGCTAGAGTGATCTAAAGGCCCATCTCATAACTATGTTGGCATGTTCAGGAGCTAGGACAGTCAACCGGAGTGCCTACGTGCAGTTTGATTGGTTTATAGCTTGGCGACCTCATGGAGTTGGGCTTCTTACGGTATGGTCCAGGGCTGTGAACATGAGTGTCTCACTGAACAAGGTGGCAGCCTCGTGAATCCCACAGAATCACTTTAGGCAGTTCTCTGTTTGTCAAAGCAATCACAAGCTGAGGTATAATAAAGAATATATCTGGTCTTTGTCCTGGTTCCTGGCACACAGCTTCAAAAATCTTTGGGATCTTCTGAGTGATCAGGGTGTCTTTTGCATCAGGCTGATTGACAGAAAAGCCAACCATATGATTAGGGGGCTGGAATCTTCAGTCCCACCCCCTGATCTCCAGGGAGGGTAGAAGGACTGGTGAGCTTCCTGGTTGGTGAAAATTGATGAACCAGGAGGGTGATGTACTCTGACTTCATGGGGACAGAAACTACTGGGCTTGGGACCCTCATTTCATGTACCTGTTCACCTGGCTGTTCATTTGTAATCTTTATAATAAAAGATAGCACTTTCTTGAATTCTGTGAATTGTTCCAGCGAATTATTGAACCTGCAGGGGTTCAGGTGAACCTCTGAATTTGTAGCCAAGCCCCTTGTGGTAAAAGTGTGGTAATCCTCAGGACTTGTGGCTGTAGTGTGAAGTGGGGACAGTCTTATAGCACTGAGACCCTTTTTGATTTCCCTTTTGATTTCTTCTTTGATCCATTGTTCAAGAGTGTGCTGTTTGATTTTCATGTATTTTTGAATTTTGAAGTTTTCTTCTTATAATTTCTAGTTTCATATCATTAGTAGAAAAAGTAGGGAAAATATTCTATTTTTTAAAAGATTTTATTTATTTATTTGAGAGAGTGAGAGAGCACAAACGGGGGAGTGGCAGATGCAGAGGGAGAAACAGGCTCCCCGCTGAGTAAGGAGCTGGATGCAGGGCTCCATCCCAGGACCCTGAGATCATGACCTGAGCCAAAGGCAGATGCTTAACCAACTGAGCCACCCAGGTGCCCTGTGAAAAAGATTCTTGATATGACTTCAGTGTTCTTAAATTTATTAAGACTTGTTTTGTGTCCTAACATATATGATCTATCCTGGAAAATATTCTACGTACTTGAGAAAAAAATGTGTATTCTGCTGCTGTTGAATAGAATGTTCTGTATATGTCTTTTAGGTCCATCTAGTCTAACATGTCATTTAAGTCCTTATTGATTTTCTGTCTGGATGATCTATCCATTGTTGAAAGTAGGGTATTGGAGTCCCCCATTATAATTGTATTGATGTCTATTTCTCCCTTCATATCTGTTAATCTTTGCTTTATATATTTAGGTGCTCCTATGTTGAGTGCATAAATATTTATAATCGTTATATATTCTTGATGAATGACCCTTTTAACATTATATGATGAATTCATGTCCTTTATCTCTTATGACAGTTTTTGGCTTAAAGTCTCTTTTGTCTGATATAAATATAGCTATCCTTACCTTTGTTTGTTTGTTTGTTTACATTTGCATATGATATCTTTTTCCATCTTTTCACTTTGTATTCATGGCCTTAAATCTGAAGTAAGTCTCTTGTAGGTAGCATATAGTTGGGTCTATAAAAAAAAAATCTATTCAGCCATTCTATGTCCTTTAATTGGAGAGTTTAGTCCATTCATTTTTAAAGTAATTATTGATAGGTATGGACTTACTGTTGCATTTTGTTAACTGTTTTCTGGCCATTTTCTAATTCCTTTGTTCCTTTCTTCTCTTGCTTTCTTCCTTTGTGATTTGATGCTTTTCTATGGTGGTATGCTTTCATTCCTTTCTCTTTATCATTTTGTATACACTATAGGTTTTTGCTTTGTGGTTGCCATGAGGCTTACATAAAACATCTTCTCGTTATAAACAGTCTATTTTAAACTGATGACTTCAAATGCATACAAAAGATCTACATTTTTATACTCCTCCTCCCCATTTTATGTTTTTGATGTCACAGTATACGTCTTTTGATGTTGTGTATTCATTGACAAATTATTATAATTACAGTTATTTTTAATACTTTTTTCTTTTAACCTTTATATTAGATTTGTATGTGATTTACCTACTATCACCTGAAATCTGAATCTATACATGGATTTCTGAATTTAACTATATATTTACCTTTACCAGTGAGATTTATACTTTCATATCTTTTCATGTTACTAATTGGTGTTTTTTTGTTTCAGCTTAAAGAACTCTCTCCAACATTTCTTGTTATGTCATTCTGCTGATGATGAATACTTTCAGTTTTTGTTTGTCTGGAAAGCTCTATTTTTCTTTCAATTCTGAAGTGCATCTTTGCTAGGTATTCTTGGTTGGCAGTCTTTTTTTCTTTCAGCACTTTGAACATATTATCCCACTCCCTTCTGACCTTCAAAATTTTTGCTGAAAAATCTGCTGATTGTCTTATGGGGGTTCTCTTCCATGTAACAACTTGCTTTCTCTTACTGTGTTTTAAAACCACCACAGATCTATCCCTTTAAACTACATACTCTCTGAAGTGGAACAACTGTAGTTCCTTACACATATTTATTAATTCATATACTCTTACAAATCCATACCTTTGCTCACTATGTGTTTTCTTTGCTAGAATATCTTTTCTATTTTTATTCACCTGGTAAGTGGAAGACAAGGTCCATGTCTTATTCCCCTTTATACACCCAATACAATATAATAAAAGGCAAAAGTCAGTCATGCTTTAAAGTTTCTTTGTAGTTTGAATATTTAGGACTTTGTGACTAAAACCTGATATATTATGCTGCAGATATCTCTGAAACATGTTAGTTCAGAGAGATCGTAGCTGCGTAGAATGCAAGTAGTTACCGTCTCCTCCTTTGATGGTGTAGATTGTATTAACCAATAAGAATACTCTACCCACATTGGTCTTAACTTGACCTCAGAATATTTTTTCAATACAAAATTAAAAAATACTTTCTCAACTTCTTGGATTACACTCTTCCTTATTTTTAATCAGAAAATAATCTAACCTTTCTTGATTATTTGATTTTTATGTCATTAATGGTCAGCTTTTTAATGTATTATTGGAGGAGATGGAGTTGATAGGCAACACAAAGAAGAAAATCATAATTCACTGGATATGTATTACATGCCACACCATATGCTTACATCATCTTTAATTCTATCAACAGTTATCTACCATAAGTATTGCCTCCATTATGCAAATGAGCCAACTGGAATTCAAAGTATTAAAATCATTCGCCAAAGGTCCCATAACTGGTAAATATGGTATAGCCAGGATTTAAACACAAGCAATTCTATTTCAAGAGTTCCTTCATTTGTCATCCTTTGGAACACCACTATACTCCATCACTCTGCCTCTGTATGAAAGGACTCTCTCCTTCGACTCTCACATGACTGCTGGACACTGGTGCCTTCATCAGGGTACATTAGTGACAGTGAGGTTATTAAGAGACATGTGGTTTTTTGTCTATCCATGTACTTCCTCCTCTGGATTATTCTGAATAGGATTAGTTTTCTGATTATCTCAGAAGCAAAAGTAGAAGTAGAAGTAAACTTTACTTTTCTTCTCCAGATCCCAATAAGATAAAAGGTGACGGGATTGAATGGTTACTTTCTCATCCCTTCAGATAGTGGTCAGCAAGGAATTGTCCAATCAGCAACAGCATGGACCAAATTCAGGCTCTGTTGTTTTAGGATTCTCCAGAGAGAATCCAGGCCATTGGGATTTCCCTTCTGAAGCTCACTGAATATTATTTTGATTCTTGTTGGAAGGCCCAGGAAGAAATGACTAGGCTGCCTTACTATATTAAATATACTAAATTAAATTAGTTTCAGGAGCTGCACCACTCAGACACAAATCTTTTAAAATAGTATATTTAAATAAATACATCTTTATTTATTTTTTATAGGCTAAGCTAACCCTCCCACTTCAAAAACAGTACTGTTGCCTCAACCGAAATTGCTCTATTATAATTAATGGCACCAAGCAGCTTTCTAGCTAAGGTGTACAGGTTTAAATTACTTTGGGAAACAATCTGGTAACTGAAGATAGAAATTCTCACCTCACAGTGGCATTCATTAAGAATTTCATTCCATGGGGGATGATACAGAGGAATCCTTCCAGTGTGCTTTCCTTTTCCAAAGTATGGGGCACACATATAGTCAGCATGTGCGTGTGTCTTCAGTGACTAAATATTGAAAGTGCAGACATTGTACATTTAGGCAATCTCTGTTGTGATAATAGAGCAGCTTCTACAAATATCTGTCAGAGCAGTTAACTCATTGAATTATTACTCTCTGTATATCTACTCATTTTCTAGATCTTAACATTTTAGAGCGTGCTCATAGTAGTAGTAGTAGTAGTGGTGGTGTTGGTAATTGTTGCTGTTGCTGTTGTTGAAGTACTAATACAATATAAATTATGATAATGAGAAGAACTAACTTATTGAGAATGGACCATGTTCCAGGTACTGCCCATCTATACCTATTTATTTATTTTGTTCTTACAACCAACCCTTTGAAATAGGTACTATAATATCCCAGCAGTTGAGGGAATTATAAGGACAGTAGTAATTCTAATGGACAGAAACTAGGATGGGCATAGGGAAGTATGTGTGTAGGAAATTGATCACCTTCCAGTTAAAAACACTCAGACCCCCTTAGCTAAACACGTAAGCCAAGAACTCAGGTGGCCAACTCTAGAACTGAGAGGTATAGATAAAGAAGCAGTGTATGTACCTGAAAGAGTATGATTATTAGAGTCAGATAAATCTGGTTTTAAGTTTTTTTTTTTTTTTTGAAGGCTAAGAATACAAGCAATGTGTTAAGAGACAAATATTAGAACTAACTCTTAGAATTGTTCCAAGAATAATGCTGACTGCCATTCTAGCTGGTAATGATTGGTGGGATAAGAATTTTTTAAAGTTGTTTCTAGGAATGAAGATGTAAGGGAACATAGGGCTGAAGGCTTGGTTGTGTTATGGGCCTCTCCATGCCTGGGGTGGTAGGAAGAAGAACATGCAGATGGGAGAAATGAATGATTTAAGAGGCAGAAGGAAAAGCAGAATAGGAATTTGTTATGGAAACCTAGTTCTTTGGTCATGGGTATCAAGGTTGAGGATGATATAGGCCAAGGGGATTGTTAAGAATGAAGTCATCCCTGAGAGAGAGAGGACCATTCTGATACAATTGGGACCACAAACTTGGAAAAATTATTCTTTGATTTTCCCCATAGACTCAATAAAATAAAAGACCAGGATCTCTACGAACTAGGCCTCAGCAAAGTTTACTGAAGTGTGGTGTTTGTTAGGGAATAAATGGCAAAGGTAGTCTTTAGGCCCAGGTTTGTCTGGATCAGGGTACCCAGGAGTCAGTATTTCCAAAGCATGAGCCCAGTTCTGAGCGACGCAAAAATGTTGATTTTTCCCTTTTCTTCAGAAGTCATGAATAGTAATTGAGATCAACAGCTATTATGTAACTAACATTTTGGTAAATCCCTAGATACTTATGCATTTTTTAAAAGGCATAGATTAAATGGGGGAAAGATGCCAGATATCAATAAATCAACACGTTTTATAATTCCTGGATCCTACTTTGACAAAGTGTTCAGTGAATGCAAGCTCAGTTGTTCAGCGGTCCTGTGTATTTAACTGTAGCCCAACCATGCAAGGAGTAAAACACAGTGTTTTCTGTACCTTTTAGAATTAAATGGAAGTGAAGGGGCTTTTTCTTTTTTCCTCACCAGTGGTTATATACAATAAATATTTATGGTAATTTTTGAAAGCTTGTTTCAGTGCAAAAAATAAAGTAATTTCTAAGACAAAGAAGGTAAATGGCTAAATTAAGACAGTGGAATGGTTAAAATGTAGACACACATGAGATCAAAAAGCATCGTTATACTGCCCACTGAAATCACAATAAAAAAGGAGTATTTTATTGCCAAATAATTAGCTCTCTCTTTAAGTGTACTTTTTTTTCTATACAGGCAAATTTAAAATCTTATTGGATCTCTTTTTTTTTTTTCTCAGAAAAATATGTTGTCAGATTAAGTCCTTATTATCCTTATATGGAGTTGTCATAATTATTTATTTTTGTTTATAAACATGTCCAATAGGGGCCATGCTTGAGTTTGCAGACCTACCTATCATTTATATGGAGTGGGCAGACAGGTGAAAGAGTGAAGACATGGACATCTATAGCTCACTGAATAATAGCTGTAGTTAACATTTACTGAGCATTTACTAAGTGTCAGGAATGGTGTTAATGCTTTAAGTGGATTGTCTGCTTCAATTAAGTCTATGAATTAAATGGGAGAAAACGGAAATATGGAGAGATTAATTTAATTTCCCAGAATCAAATAATTAGGAAGTGGGTAGGCTAAGATTCAAAGCAGCTAGAATCTATACTTCTGTTTATTTATTTACTTATTTACTTATATATATTTTAAAGTAAGATCTACACCCAGCATGGGGCCCAACAAGGCGTTTGAACTCACGACCCTGAGATAAAAGACCTGAGGTGAGATCAAGAGTCAGATGTTCAAGCAACTGAACTACCCAGGCGCCCCTAGAATCTACACTCCTAACCAGGGGTTATATTCTTCATTTTCTTAACAACTTGAAGACAGATTGTTAGTTTAGGCTTTCATACCAATGGTTGCTAGACAAGTGTACACTTAACATTGAAAGAATTTTGGTATTTTTTAAATTTGCATCTGTGACATTCTCCCTGATAGATTTGAATTTTCTAACAGTAGAAGATATTTTTTAATGAGCTTATGTTATCAGTAACAGCTTTGTAACATGATTTTTATTATTATTAATAATGGTGACAAAAGCAAAATTAAAAAACAAGATAAAAACACTTAACATATACTAAACATTGACATATGTCAGGAGTGATATTTGAAGAGTATCTGTGGTTTTTGCTTTTTTCTTTGCTACTCTAGTCAGTCCAGATATTTAGTAAAACGCCTGTCCTTCCTCTCTCCCTTTCACACTATATTGCCCACAAGGAAAATACATGACCCAAGTTCAAATAATCAATATTCCTCTTCTGGGCATTTGAATCTTGAACATAAAGTTAGAAGGTAATTGGAGTTGTGTCATTAAGAATTACCCTAGAGATGGTCCATGAGTTCCCAAGACTGAGGTACTCAGAACTATTTTTGATTTTCCTGTGACCTGATTATTTAACTATTTCTTAGACTCTATAAATTCCCCCACTCATTTCCAATAAGTTTGTGGCTATTTTATTTTTTATTATTTTGTTATTACCATAATGCTGTAGTTAGACCTATTTGGTTGTGTGTAAAAGAATATAATTGCAGCTCAGTACTTGTGGTTGGGGTTCTGAACTCAGATTTGGAAGATAAAACTAGAGCTCAAAAAAGTTAAATGGAAAGGTAGACCCAGATATATCAGATCACAATGCCAAAATTATTACTCAGTGTCCAGAACAGTGAAAAGTTGGTGATTTTACTCCACTGACAGGCTATCAGGTTAGTCTGCTGTAGTATCATGGATGCTGGCTGAAGGCATGAGACTCCTGGCTCAGTGACAAGGGATGTTATTACTCACAGTAAGAACAGTAACCAGAGCTTTCTGTTTATTTGTGTTGGTCCCCCTCTTGCCAATTCCAAGGAGTGAATTTCTGGACAGAAACTCTAGATTATGGGATTAACCACTTTCCCAGTAAGTGGAAACAAGTCTGCTTTTTGTTGGTGATGGGGGGGGAGTGTAGCGGGAAGAGACATTACCTCATCCCCCCAGGTTGCTTCTGCTAACATAGCCCTGAGAAATGGTCTACATGAGGCTCAAGGTCTTGCATTCTTGACATAGCCAGCAAGAATATGCAGGGATTCTCAAGGTCCATGGCAGACTGCTTCTCCAACACTTCCTGTGCTCTAGTGCTTTTCAAACATTTGGGTGGCCATATTGATAATCCAATAAATTATAACATAAATCTCCCACACCTCCTTCTTCTCGTGCCCCACTTTTATTTGTCAGAAGCAAATTGAATCAGAGAGAAAAGGAACAGGCTTAATTAGTAGAGGCACCAGCTCTGCTTAGAAATATTTCTGGGCCTTTTCAGGCTGGTTAATAGGCATAGACTTAGTGGATAGCACAAGAAGCACGACAGAGAGAGATCATGGAATTATATTTGGTTTGATATACTGTTGACATCTTGGTTTTGATGCCTTGGACAGAAACAACGCAGGATTCTAAATCAAAGTGATGTATGTGTATACATAGTTGTATACACATTGAAAAATAAAAGCATAATTATTACCAATGGGTATTTTAATAACAGATTTTTAGGGAGTGTCTGCTTCAGTCCAGGTGCCCTGACGGATGCTATGAATGCAGGAATAAACAAAGTATATTTGGCTCCCAGGTTAAGGGGCTTGCCATCTAGTGATAGTTTTAAAGGAAAATTCTTATTTATGGGAGACTTAAGTGAAGTTTGTGCAGTACTTTACCAGGCAGGTCCTTTCATGTTTACTCTTTCATGTGATCCTAAAAATAATCTAGAGATGGCAGTATTATGAATCATTGTAGCCAACAAATAAGGAAACTAATTCTTAGACAGTAAATGATTTGTCAGAGATTGTACTTCTAGCAAGTAACTGAATCAACACTCACAAAATAATTATTAGACATCTCATTTACTCATGCAGCAAATATTTGTTGACCTCTATGTGCTAAGCACTGTGCCATGTACTGAGTATACAAAGGGGATTGTTATTTGAGCCTCATATGTTCCATAATATCATAAGGCACTTTTTGATATTGTTCTGTCAATATTGAATCCTTTTCTTTCCTTTACCTGGTAAATTTTCTATCTTCTAGATTGATGATCCTCAACGCAGCCTTCCATACCTTCAGAAATGGCCCCTACAACTTCTGCCTTGTGGTATGTATGACCATTAGAATGATATACTTAATTATGTGTTTATTTCCTAGACATATGGATTGCTAATTAGACTGGATGCTCTCTGAAGGGAGGGGCTGACAGTGTTTACTTTTGTTGATTATGTCTTCTTCAATATGTAGTAGTTTCTGACACATATTATGCATTCAACTAATTGAATGAATTTATGAATGACTCGTAAAAGTACCTTAAATGCCATTTATAGTAGTTATTTAATTTTCAGGTTGGGACAGGTATTATTAAGTCTATTTTTCAGGAGAAGAAAACTAGATTCAGGGAGCTTAACAGAGGTCCCATAGCTAATAATCGACAGAGCTGGAATTGGAACCAGGTCTACCTGGCATTCAAGCCAATGTTTCTAACAACCTCAACAAAGATTTCATTCATGTTCTTAAGGGAATAATTTCTCATCAAGTGACTCTTTCCCCCATTTCTATCTGCATGCAACTTGCAGGTTGTCTTTCTCACAGATTCATAGCTTGATCCCCAGCTTTATATTTCCTTTTCTCCTATCTCCTGCTAAACGTTCAAACAGCACACAGCAGGGGGTGATCAGGAAGGAAAGGCTGGCAAGGAAAGAATCTGTAATTAAGCAAACGAGCAATAGCAGACAGTATCCACGGGCAGCACCACCTGGACCGTCCTTCTAGCCAATGCAAATATGACCTTCCAGAGGCCTGGGCATGGGGGTGTTAGAGGCTTTAGCTGCCACAGCAGAAATCACTTGGGGGAGAAGTGAGGAGGACTGGAGAGAGATGACTTTGTTACATGGACCATTGTTCCCTGGGCAGACACTGCAGGCCTGGTCTTCAAAGGCCTGCTGCTGTTCTGTACGTTCAGAAGCAATTTGGAAAATGCCGTCGTGTCAACTTTATTTCCTTGCTCTCTGGGGGTACTCAGTGGTTGCCCATAGATAATCCCCTCTGGGGCTGAAAGTTATTGTAAGGTGTTCACTGCACTGGGCTTAACTTCAAACGTATAGGAGCCAGAATTTTTAATGAACTTTAATTTATAAAGTTTATTGATTTTTTTTCTAATTATAAAAGAAATGCACACTCATCATAGAAAAACTTCAAATTACAGACAAGGATCAAGCAGATGAAAAAAATCTGTAATCCAACTTTTATCTTATATTCATTGCATAATTCACTCCAAGTTTCTTAAGAAAGATTTTGAAGTCTGTCTCTTAAATGTTTACTAAAATGTAGTGGCTTTTTTTTAAGGAGATGGGGCACTTGAAGCATTAGGTATCTTAAGAAGCATTAGCACCCTGTATTATGTTTTCTTCTAACTCCATTACATAAAGTAGAATCTTGGTGAGTGAGAGTGCTCTGACTACGCTTGCCAGAGTTCATAAATTAGGCTTCACATTTATTCAGAGAGTTTTACTCTCTCCTGGACTTACCAACCAAGTCCTTTGCAGAGGTTTCTGTATATTTATACCCTTCAAATAACTGTAAAACCAGCTCTCCATGAGAATGTTATTTACTTGGGGATAAGATCTGTGGATCAGAACCTCCAAATGGACGGGAAAGAGTCAATGAAAAAGAATTGGCAAATGAATGAACAGGTGTATGAATGGATGTAATGAATTCTGTTACTCTTTTGTAGGTGTACCTTACCTTTAATTTTTTCCCCCACTATTTACTAAACAGGTGTGGAATGCTTTTATTGGTTCTCAAACCAGGGGTGATTTTGTCTCCCAGGAGACTTTTTGCAATACGACATCTGGCATTTTTGTTTTCAAGACTAGGGGATGGTTGTGCTACTGGCATCTGGTGGGTAAAAGCCAGGGACATTGCTAGACATCCTAAAATGTGCAGGATATTCTCCCATACAACAAAGAATTATCAAATCGTTCATTACCCAAACCCTGCTTTAGCATAAAGCTGGCTATATTTCATTGGTTTCATATAGCAGAGTAGGAGAGCAGAGAAGACTGTCGGTGAGCAAAGTGAATACCTACAGGTCAAACACAGAGGATTCTTGTGTGCAGATAAGCAAGATTGTAAAAGTGACAATAAAACAATGCCATCTTTTCTATTAAGAAAAAAAATCATCTTCTTTTCTTGGCACAGATGGTCTTAGGCTTGTAAATCTGCCAGTCTTTCAGTAATCACATGAAGAAAATGGATGATTTAAAGCAGTTATAAGGTTTATCTTGCAGAAGGAAAGTGTGGGTGTCTGAAGAAGAATAGTAAACATAAATTCTGTTTTACATCTGAGAAGCAAAGCCATTTAGAGTACAACACAGCTTCCATCTGAACTATGGCTGAAAGGGAGGTGTAAGATATGGTCAATGATTTTAAATGATTTATGAGGATTTCTGTAAAAGAAATACAAAGGCCTAGGTAAAGCCAGGCCTTCCTGATGTGCCATAATAGAATTTTATACTGTTTTTTTCACAGTCAAATAAAGTTCAATAGTATAGATAGATTGTTACCTTGTATTAATACTTTCTAGTCTGCCTGTCAGTATGCTTTATTTAACAAGACAGATTTATATTTCACAAGGAAATGATTTCTAAAGCTCTTCTGTTAATAATTTTTCATTGAAAGAAAAGCCAGATTTCAGTCATTCCATCCATAGATTGAGAGATTAGTCTAGAGTGAGCTCTGCACATAAAATACTTTTTTTGGTATTTAAATAAGGAATAGCATTTTAATGCTGTGAAAGAGAACATAGAAAAATGACTGGTCTCTTTACATAAAATTCTACTTTGGTTGTCCTTTGGTTTTCTATCCATGAAATCAGCTGATGATGGAGAATATCCCTAACAATTCATATTGCTCAAGCACACAGCTGCTGGTGCAATGTGCTTGCTTGATTTGCATATATGTGCAAGGTACCCAAACAAAATACCTAGGGGAAAAGACATAAATAGGAAGCATTAATATGCTGTTTGCTTGGAGCAAACTTCTTCCTTCCTCTCTTTCTTCTCATTAATCAACTCTTTTACTTCTTCAACAAACCATTATGGAACATCTACAGGGTTCCTAGGATCAGAGAACATGAGGGTGAAAAGAAAAGCGTATAAACAACAACAACAAAAAGGTTCTATGTCCTGAGCACTGTCCAGGGTGCTGAATGGATGGAGCTGTCAAGCTCATAGGAAGGAGAATTTGTATGTAGAGAAGAATGGCATATTGGAAAATAACAGGATTAAAAATTGGGACCCTACCTCTTATCCAGTATTATGGATCATCAGCTCTGTGACTCTGACTAAAACTTTTAACTTTTTCAGTAAGGTTGTTTTCCAGATGTAAAGTTGAAGTCCAATGTGAGATGGTAATTTAAGGAAAGGGTAGTTTCCAACAGACATTTAATTCAATTCAATACAATAAACAATTTATGGAGTAACTACACTGAACATTCACAGTACATAGTGAATGGTGGTGAAAACTGAGGTAAAAAAAGGAATAAATCCTTGCCATTAAGGAATTAACAACAAGAAAAACAAATATATGAACTCTTATTTGACAGTTAAGCTTTAAGGAATTAACAACAAGAAAAACAAATATATGAACTCTTATTTGACAGTTAAGCTAACTTGTTATCACAACATTTGATATAACAGAAGAAAACTTTATGCCTAATTCACTAGTTAGTATATGTATGTTTATATGTTTTATGCATATGTACAGAAGCTTATTTATTTATTTATTTGAGAGAGAGCCTGAGTAAGAGAGGGACAGAGGGAGAGGGAGAGAGAAAATCTTTTTTTTGTATAATAATATTTTTTTATTATATCATGTTAGTCACCATACAGTACATCCCTAGTTTTTGATGTAAAGTTCCATGATTCATTACTTGTGTATAACTCCCAGTGCACCATGCAATACATTCCCTCCTTAATATCCATCACCAGCCTATCCCATTCCCCCACTACCCTCCCCGGGAGAGAGAAAATCTCAAGCAGGCTCTATGCTCGGCGCAGAGCCTGCTGTGGGGCTCGATCTCATGACCCTGAGATCACAACCTGAGCTGAAGTCAGGAGTTAGAAGCTCAACTGACTGAGCCACCCACGTGCCCCAGAAGCTAATTATTTAAATAGACCCTCAAGGAAATATTTTCTGCTTGTCTTTTCAGATCCACTTTCTACCCTTTACCTCTCTGTTTTGTGCCATAAGGGGCTGACCTGTATAGATTATATCCATGGAAAGAAGGAGGATGAAGAATGAGTTAGGGGTATTTAATCCCCTGGATCCTTTCTGTGACCTGCTGCAGGCTTGTTCCCTCTTTCAACCGATGTTCCTAGCTAGCATACAATGGCTCTCTGCACACAATCCTGTCCATTTTGAGCAAAACCTCCTCTCTTCTTACCCAGTCAGTACTAGGGGTGAAAATAGAGCTGCAGGGTACTGTAATATCTTTTATGAGTTCTTATCCTCTTTCTCACATTTTAAAATAGCCTCTTTATTAGAGTCTCTTCAAATTATCTTAATTTCAAAGTGCCATGTTTTCAGCTTGATGTAGATTTTCTACTTGATGTATACTCCATATCACCTTGTAGTGCTATGTTACTTTAAGCAATCATTTATTGAACATTTACTATGTGTCAGCCAATGCTAGTACTATGTAAATTTTTCCATTTAATATTCTCATAATAAATAATAATTTTTCTCATTAGAATCTATGCAATTTGGGGTGCCTGGGTGGGTCAGTCGGTTAAGCATCTTCCTTCAGCTCAGGTCATGATCCCAGGGTCCTGAGATCAAGCCCCGTGTTGGGCTCCCTGCTTAGTGGGGATTCTGCTTCTCTCTCTCCCTCTGCCCTTCCCTCCTCCTCTGCCCCTCCATCTCCCTTTGCACCCCTCCCCTCCGTCTCTCACTTTCTCTCTCAAATAAATTTTATTTTTATTTTTGTTATTTTTATTTATTTATTTTTAAAGATTTTATTTATTTATTTGACACAGAGAGAGAGAGAGAGACAGCCAGCGAGAGAGGGAACACAAGCAGGGGGAGTGGGAGAGGAAGAAGCAGGCTCCCAGCAGAGGAGCCCGATGCGGGTCTTGATCCCATAACGCCGGGATCACACCCTGAGCCGAAGGCAGATGCTTAACGACTGAGCCGCCCAGGCACCGCTCAAATAAATTTTTAAAAAATCTTAAAAAAAAGAATCTATGCAATTTTCCCAAGGTCTACAAGGTCTGTGGTATTTCCATCAATTTCTGCTTACAATAGATGTTGCATTATAAGGCTATGGAAGATTTGGGGGCAATGGAGACTGATATTGAGTGGTAGGCAGGGGCCTAATTATGATTAAGATTATCATGATGATGATGACAATACTGGTGGTGGTGATGATGATGATAGAGGTTATAAAACTTTAAAATTTATAGAGCATATGCTGAGCTAAGAGCTATATGGCTCATCTCATTTAATTTTTACAATGAACCTATGACATTTTTCATATAAGTTTCCACAAACTCCTTCTTATACTTCTGCTGGTGTCTTCCTCTCACACCTTAGCACTACTCCACTTGACTCCTACTCCTGTCAGTATCAAGTGAATTTCTGTCTGTCTCTCCTAAAAACTCTCCTCTTAGCATCTGCCTTCGGCTCGCGGCGTGATCCCGGTGTTGTGGAATCGAGCCCCACATCAGGCTCCTCCGCTGGGAGCCTGCTTCTTCCTCTCCCACTCCCCCTGCTTGTGTTCCCTCTCTCACTGGCTGTCTCTCTCTCTGTCAAGTAAATAAATAAAATCTTAAAAAAAAAAAAAAAAGAAAGAAACTCTCCTCTTAGTTCCTGGATATTGCCTTCCTTAGGCTTCAGTGAGCCACTAGGAAGATCTTCTTGATACATAGATTGGCCAGGAAACAAATTGAAACACCTTTTGAGAGAGTGGTAGTGGTATTTAAATTAATTAAAAATTAAATAAAAGTATTTAAATACCCATGGCAATATTTGTACAGGTAGCTTTTTAAAAATTGATATATAACTACATATAACATTGTATTAGTTTTAGGTGTACAACGTAATGATTTGATATCTAGGTAGTTTTTGTTCAAAAGCTATCACTGTAAAAAAAAAATGTCCTTCTAGTACTCCTAGATACGATTGGAAAGACCAAAAAAAAAAAAAAAAGGAGCCATTGTACTTTACAGAGTCTAACTCCACTTTTGATGTTTGAATAGAGCCATCCTTCCCATAAATATCCTTACATATTTAGGTTACAGAGCATAGGCTTTGAAGTCTCAGCCAGAATGCTAATTTAATTATGTCTATCATCGCAACTGAGTGACCTTTGGTAAGTTACTGAATGTCTCTGAGCCTCAGACTTCATCTCCTAACTAAATCCTACCTCTTAAGACTACTGAGAAGATGAAATAAGTCATTATGTAAAGGATTTAGCACATAACAAGAGATCAAAAATAGTGCTGAAAGTTTCTATTTCCAGTATGAATTTATAATATTAACTATCATGCAGAGGTCAAAAATTAAATAACTTTGGAAATGAACTCAGACAGAAGACCCCCCAGCTTTCCCCCAGTCTCTGACTGAACTTCTCATGATTGGATTGCTTTGAATGACACAGACACATACAAGATATGAGGCAGTGTATTACAGTGGTTAAGGCACCACTTCAGAATGGGACTTCTTGCGTAATCTTGGCCAGATCACTTAACTCCTCTGTGCCTCATTTTTCTATACAAAGTAAATATCATGATAGAGCTATGGTATAGAGTTGCAGTGACAATTAAATTAGCAAATACATGTTTAAGCTTAAATTAGAACACCTAGATCTAATACAAGCTTAATTAATATTTCATTGATTATTATTAATATTTGCACCTTTCTTTCCCAGCTAATACAGTGAGAAAAATCATATTAAATAAAACAAGAACACCTGCCTAAAGATACTGGTGGAAAAAATAAAACATACCTATCAATAAGATCAGAGGCAAAGGTGGAGAATTTATATTTAAGATTTTAAAAATATTTTTCAAGAGTCAGTGAGGAAACTGAGATTGACTTTTCAACCTTAATAATAAAGTGATTATTTCATTGCCTATCGACCTTATCGTTATGAGAAAATCATTTAAATTTTCAGAATGTGAGTTATTTCATCAGTACGTGGAAATAAAATACACCTCAGTACCAAATTAGATAATGTGTAGGTCTGGAATACTTTTCTATATTTCTCTACCCTACAACCACTGCACTTAATCAATTTCTGTGTTTTTTTTTTTTTGTTGTTGTTGTTGTTGTTGTAGTTCTTGCCTTAGCTATTATTTTTTCCCAATGCCTTTGCTTACTGGGGAATACCTGCAAGAGTCTGTTGGGAAAATATGGAATTGTAGAAAAAGGAGTAAATGCCCAGAGGCAACCCTCAGGAAAAGAGGAAGAGGGGTCATTGGTTATCTTTTCCTTTCATGCCTCCAGAGGATAATTCTATACACTCTTTGAAGGGTCCAGTGGGATCATCATGGCCGGCTTGATGATGTGCTTTTTCCTTGGTTTCCCTTCCTCCTTTATTTTATTCTCTCTGGTCATAACTCCTGCTTCCCAAGATCACCTCCCAAATAAGCCACTTGTACACAAGCTCCTATCCCAAACTCTACTGTGGAAGCTAAGAAAGAAGTCCTTAGATTCAGTCAAAATACTGTAGTGAACTTGCTTGACGTACCTCCTGTTCAGTATCCTCTGACATTTTACGAAAAAGATAATCAGGAGTTAGCAAATATAGGCCTTATCTTATGTAATGTTTTTGTTTGCCAGATGCAAAAGCAACTCTGGCTATCTGAAACCCAAAGGGAATTTATAGAAAAGAGATTGGGGGCCACAATGCTCAAATTTGCATCTCAGGAAGGTCAGTAGCCTGGAGAATTCCTAGAACATTAGGAGCAGAAATTTATGGGGCATCTCTTTCAAGTATCATGGTGAGGTGCCTCAGAGGCAGCTGTTTCTGTCTCTGAGTCATACTCCAGAAGGCGAGACTGTCTAGCTGCAGATCCCTGGGTCTAGCAGTGGGTTCCCTTATTTTAGCCCCCAAAGAATTCTAGAACTGCAGAAAGGCAAAATGCAAAGGTCAAGGTTGTGGGCAGATATAATGCCTAACTCAGTTGTAAATCCAGCATTCCTTGTTTCTTATTTTATGACTTTCAGCCACTCATTCTCCCTGTCCAGTGATCTCTGGAAGAGGGGTAAATGCAACCAAGTTAACTTTATGTTGTCTATCAGCTATGACTTATTTTTAAAATATGGCCTGTAATTTTGTTCTTGCTGGATCACAGGTATTCTAGTCTTAACATCTTTTTCTCTGCCTCAGTAGCTATTTATGCTTGACATCTTCTGATATCATTTTATTTGACTGCTGAAAACTCAACTGACATACCCATTATAATGGCTATAGTTTGCAAATAAAAATTAAACACTACATACATACAAGTGGGGAATTGATAGCTAGGTGACTGAGCACATATGTATACTGAATTCAGAAATTCCATGAATTAATAAGTGAATGAATGAGCCCTAGTATGTGGCACTATTGTTTGGAAGGGGGTTGTTGTTTGAGAAGGTCAATATTGTTATTACTTTATCAATTTCTCCAGCTTTTTCCAAATTCTATCCTAAAAGTTAGACCGTCAGAATACAAATTATATTGTTCCTTTCATCCTCAGCATTTACTGAGAGTTAAGGTGATAGCAAATTGAATAATATGAAAAAGACTTCCATAAAACCGTAATTAAGTATATTATTACTTGGTTGACTTCATGTCTTCAAAAGGAAGTCCAGACAGTGGTTGTATTAATTAAAAAAAAAAAAAAGTGAAAGTACCCACTTTCATTTGCTTTTAACATTTAATAAACAATTAGTATTTGCCAAACCTTGTCTCATGATAGTGACATCATTGTATTCATTATTGCCTTTCTTGAACCAATCACAGTGCTTGTCATACCAAAGAACGGCCCTTTCCTCTCTTTCTAGAATCATCCCCTGTACTATCTTTCTCTGTTTCTTTTCCTTCTCTGTCCTAGGCTCCTATGATACCCCATACCTTCATCACATTCATTTCTTCTTTAGACAGATTCATAGGATGCTTCCTATAAAAAGAAAAAAAAAAAGGTGGTGGTTGGAAATTTATATGATGATTCAAAATAGTCATAAAACATTCATTTTTTTTCTTTTTCTTCTTGTTTTTTGAATTAGCAATTAGAAAATACAGAGGATTTTTTTCCCCCCAGAGCAGTACCTGTATTAATTCTGGTTCTGAATGTGTTCATTCCTTCTGCCCTTTTTGATTAACTTACCACAAGTTTATGTCTCATTTTACCTATGCTTTCATCTACAGACTTCTCAGGCCCCTTTGAAGCCAGATGGGACATAAATCTTAAATAAATAAATAAGCAAAAAAATATGATAAAACATCACTATCCTGCTTAGTTTATACCATAAAAATGAATCCAATAAGCATATAAATATATGTGAATTCTGAAATAAAATACCATCTGCTTTTGTAGGAAAAAAACACACATTAATTTTATATCACAACATGTTATCCTGTGCAAAGTCAATTCAGTGATAGAAATAAAGAAAGTAACTAAATATGTGGAATGCTCAAATTATCTCCCTGCTTCTGCCAAATTAAAAAAAAATATGTTATTTTATTTTATTTTTTGCAATAATGTGCATTTAACTGAGTTAGATTTTAAAGTCTGGAACTGGCAGATTTCCCCAGAGTTGCATCAGATATCAGAATCAAGGGTTATTAACATTACAAAGAGCACCACTGTCCTACAGTGTCCCCTTTATCATTTTGAGCAGCTGCCTCAAGGCAATGCATTTAACCTTGGGAAATGTGATGGAAAACCTGGGTAGTCAAAACCTGCCAGTAGATTCCCTCAACTGGGATCTACTGTAAAGCTTTATTTAGCTGCAACACGGGAAAATGATGAAACTCTTCCTATCATTTGGATGTTTATTATTTCCATTCATCCCTTTTAAATCCCTTGCATACTGTTGCTTTTACTTATAAACAGTGATATTCCATTTGCTGGTAGGACATCGTTTTCCCCACTGAGAATGTAAATAAAGGTCTCCTGAGAAAGGTGTGAATATTTTAAAATAGATGTCTA
This sequence comes from Ursus maritimus, assembly GCF_017311325.1. NCBI lineage: Eukaryota > Metazoa > Chordata > Mammalia > Carnivora > Ursidae > Ursus > Ursus maritimus. The sequence goes on from NW_024424341.1 coordinate 15,820,812, forward strand.
GACTATTTCCTTCCAGGTGTTTTAGGGTAAGATGCTAACTTTGACTTTTTTTTTTTTTTTTTGTAGAATTTTAGTTTATTTTATATTTTGGCTGAAAAGGGCTGTTGTTTACATGATTACTTGCTTCAAGTTAGAAAGCCCTTGGAAGCAGGGCTGGTGACTAGATAATGAAGAGGCATGCTCAAAAATGACTGGTGATGTAATCATGGACATAAATCTTTAAAAAGCAAATTTGGTGAAATTTCTTGAGAGACTTAAAACCTTTTATAGCTTTGACCCGGTAATTTGAGTTCTGGGAATCTACCCTATGGAGATACTATTGTTTATGAAGAGAATGGGCTATTATTTTATGCCTGGTGCTGTCATCTCTTGACTCTTCAAACAACCCTATGAATTCAGTATTACAAATGAGGAAACTGAGGCACAGAAAGTTTTAATACCTTTCCAATATCCCACAAATCAGAAATAAAGAATCAGGTCTTCAACCTCAGGGATCTAACTAACATTCCTATTCGAACACAGAAATCACTGAATGTCTAATATAACAAAATAAAAATTATTAAAAAAAAAAGAAATTACTGATGTTGTGCAATATTTTATCTCCTAAAGTATTTGTTGCCTTTGTATTTATGGTGATCCAAAAGTAAAAAAAAAAAAAAGAGAGAGAGAGGGTGGTTAAGTAAATTATATAATGTAATATTATATAAACAAAATTTGTATATTGACAGCTTTAAAAAATAACCCTAAATGTAAATGTAGGATAAAAACATGTTTATTTAAGCTACAAATAGCAAAAAAAAAAAAAAAAACCAAAAATCAAAATGTCAATAGAGACCTTATTTAAGTTGTGCATATATGTTTGAGTATCTTTATTCTATTTTTTCTGTATTTTCTATTATAATGAGTATATATAGAAATACTAAATATATTTTTAAACATTGACGTTTAAAAAAATACCTGTCAAGGACATTGGAAATATGTTTTTATCTTTTTTTTTTTTTTAATAATGATTTTTTATTTTATTATGTTAGTCACCATACAGTACATCCCCGGTTTCCGATGTAAGGCTCGATGATTCATTAGTTGTGTATAACACCCAGTGCACCATGCAATACGTGCCCTCCTTACTACCCATCACCAGCCTATCCCATTCCCCCACCTCCCTCCCCTCTGAGGCCCTCAGTTTGTTTCTCATAGTCCATAGTCTCTCATGTTTCATTCCCCCTTCTGATTACCCCCACTTTCTTTATCCCTTTCTTCCCCTACTGATCATCCTAGTTCTTATGTTCCATAGATGAGAGAAATCATATGATAGTTGTCTTTCTCTGCTTGACTTATTTCACTTAGCATTATCTCCTCCAGTGCCGTCCATGTTGTAGCAAATGTTGAGAACTCGTTCTTTCTGATAGCTGAGTAATATTCCATTGTATATATGGACCACAACTTCTTAATCCAGTCATCTGTTGAAGGGCATCTCGGCTCCTTCCACGATTTAGCTATTGTGGACATTGCTGCTATGAACATTGGGGTGCATATGGCCCTTCTCTTTACTACGTCTATATCTTTGGTGTAAACACCCAGTAGTGCAATGGCTGGATCATAGGGTAGCTCAATTTTTCACTTTTTAAGGGACCTCCACACTGTTTTCCAGAGTGGCCGTACCAACTTGCATTCCCACCAACAATGTAGGAGGGATCCCCTTTCTCCACATCCTCTCCAACAATTGTTGTTTCTTGCCTTGTCTATTTTTGCCATTTTAACTGGCGTAAGGTGGTATCTCAGTGTGGTTTTGATTTGAATTTCCTTGATGGCTAATGATTTTGAACATTTTTTCATGTGTCTGTTAGCCATTTGTATGTCTTCATTGGAAAAGTGTCTGTTCATATCTTCTGCCCATTTTTTTATTTGTTTATTTGTTTCTCGTGTATTGAGTTTGAGAAGTTCTTTGTAGATCTTGGATACCAGTCCTTTATCTGTAGTGTCATTTGCAAATATCTTCTCCCATTCCGTGGGCTGCCTCTTAGTTTTTCTGACTGTTTCCTTGGCTGTGCAGAAACTTTTAATCTTGATGAAGTCCCATAAATTCATTTTATCTTTTGTTTCTCTTGCCTTTGGGGATGTATCATGAAAAAGGTTGCTTTGGCCGATGTCGTAGAGGTTGCTGCCTATGTTCTCCTCCAGAATTTTGATGGATTCCTGTCTCACATCGAGGTCTTTCATCCATTTGGAGTTTATTTTTGTGTATGGTGTGAGAGAGTGGTCAAGTTTCATTCTTTTGCATGTAGCTGTCCAATTTTCCCAGCACCATTTATTGAAGAGACTGTCTTTTTCCCACCGGATGTTTTTTCCTGCTTTATCAAATATTAGTTGCCCAAAGAGCCGAGGGTCCATTTCTGGGCTCTCTATTCTGTTCCATTGGTCTATGTGTCTGTTTTTGTGCCAGTACCATGCTGTCTTTGTGATCACAGCTTTGTAGTACAGCTCGAAATCCGGCATTGTGATGCCCCCAGCTTTGTTTTTCCTTTTCAACAGTTCCTTGGAGATTCGGGGCCTTTTCTGTTTCCATACAAATTTAAGGACTATTTGTTCCAGTTCTTTGAAAAATGTCCTCGGTATTTTGATCGGGATAGCATTGAAAGTGTAGATTGCTCTGGGTAGCATGGACATTTTGACTATGTTAATTCTTCCGATCCATGAGCATGGAATATCTTTCCATCTTTTTATGTCTTCCTCAATGTCTTTCAAGAGTGATTTATAGTTTCTAGAATATAGGTCCTTTACGTCTCTGGTTAAGTTAATTCCAAGGTAACGTATGGTTTTTGGTGCTATTGTAAATGGGATGGATTCCCTAATTTCTCTTTCTTCGGTCTCGTTATTCGTGTATAGAAATGCAACTGATTTCTGAGCATTGATTTTGTATCCCGCCACGTTACTGAATTGCTCTATAACTTCTAATAGTTTGGGAGTGGCTTCTTTTGGGTTTTCCATATAGAGTATCATGTCATCTGCAAAGAGAGACATTTTGACTTCTTCTTTGCCAATTTGAATACCTTTGATCCCTTTTTGTCGTCTGATTGCTGTTGCAAGGACTTCTAGTACTATGTTGAATAATAGTGGCGAGAGTGGGCATCCTTGTCGAGTTCCTGATCTTAAGGGAAAGGCTTCCAGCTTTTCCCCATTGAGAATAATATTTGCAGTAGGCTTTTCATAGATGGCTTTTATGAGATTGAGAAATGTACCTTCTATTCCTACACTCTGAAGGGTTTTAATCAGGAAAGGATGCTGTATTTTGTCAAATGCTTTTTCGGCATCGATTGAGAGGATCATATGGTTCCTGAGTCTTTTCTTGTTGATATGATGTATCACGCTGATTGATTTGCGAATATTGAACCACGCTTGCATCCCAGGTATGAATCCCACTTGATCGTGATGGATAATCCTTTTAATGTACTGTTGGATTCTATTAGCAAGTATCTTGTTGAGGATTTTGGCGTCCATATTCATTAGGGAAATCGGTCTGTAATTCTCCTTTTTGAGGGGGTCTTTGCCTGGTTTGGGGATCAAGGTAATATTGGCCTCATAGAATGAGTTTGGTAGCTTTCCTTCTGTTTCTATTTTTTGAAATAGCTTTAGGAGAATAGGTATTATTTCTTCTTTGAATGTTTGGTAGAATTCCCCAGGAAAACCGTCCGGGCCTGGAGTTTTGTTATTTGGAAGGTTGTTTATCACTGACTCAATTTCTTCATAATTAATTGGCCTGTTTAAGGAATCAATTTCTTCCGGTTTCAATCTTGGTAGTTTATAGGTTTCCAGGAAGGATTCCATCTCTTCCAGATTGCTTAGTTTATTGGCATATAGCTGTTGATAAAAATTTCTAATAATCCTTCCAATTTCAATGGTGTTCGTCGTGACCTCTCCTTTTTCATTCATAATTTTAATAATCTGGGTCCTTTCTCTTTTCTTTTGGATAAGTCTTGCCAGTGGTCTGTCAATTTTATTGATTCTCTCAAAGAACCAGCTTCTAGTCCTGTTGATCTGCTCTACTGTACTTCTGGTTTCTGCTTGATTGATTTCAGCTCTAATTTTGGTCAACTGCTTCCTCGTGCGTGGATTAGGCCTGTCCCTCTGTTGCTGTTCCAGCTTCTTGAGGTGAGAATATAAAAACTGCATTTTAGATTTTTCTATTCTTTTGAGTGAGGCTTGGATGGCTATGTATTTCCCCCTTAGGACTGCCTTTGCAGTATCCCATAGGTTTTGGACTGTTGTATTTTCATTCTCATTGGTCTCCATAAATTGTTTAATTTGATTTTTGATTTCCTGGTTTATCGAGTCATTCCTGAGCAGGATGGTTCTTAGTCTCCAAGTGTTTGAGTTTCTTCCAAATTTTTCCTTGTGGTTGAGTTCCAATTTCAGAGCGTTGTGGTCTGAGAATATGCAGGGGATAATTTCAATCTTTTGGTATCGGTTGAGACCTGTTTTGTGTCCCAGAACATGGTCTATTCTTGAGAATGTTCCATGGGCATTAGAATAGAATGAGTATTCTTTGGTTCTGGGGTGTAGTGTTCTATATATATCTATGAGGTCCAACTCGTCGAGTATGGCATTCAAAGCCTTTGATTCTTTGCTTAGTTTTTGCCAGGGTGTTCTGTCTATTTCTGAGAGTGGAGTGTTGAGGTCCCCTACTATTAATGTATTTTTATTTATATGTCTCTTTATTCTGGTTAAGAGTTGGCTTGTGTATCTTGCTGCTCCCCTGTTGGGGGCATATATATTTATAATTGTCATATCCACTTGTTGAATACTTCCCTTAAGAATAATATAGTGCCCTTCTGCATCTCTAACTATAGTCTGTAGTTTAAAATCCAATTTATCTGATATGAGAATTGCTACCCCAGCTTTCTTTTGAGGTCCATTTGCGTGAAAGATGGTACTCCATCCCCTTACTCTCAGTCTGAATGCATCTTTGGGTTCGAAATGAGTCTCTTGTAGACAGCAAATGGATGGGTCATTTCTTTTTATCCAATCTGCAACCCTGTGGCGTTTTATGGGATGGTTCAAACCATTTACATTAAGACTGATTACTGAGAGATATGATTTTAATGTTGCCATGTTGCCAGTAAAGTCTTTGTTTGTATTGGCTGTGACTTTCTGTTCTGTATCACTCTTGGGGCCTTTTTACTTTTATAGAACCCCCCGTAATATCTCCTGTAGGGCTGGTTTCGTGGTTACAAAATTGGTTAGTGACTGGCGATTCTGAAATGTCTTTATTTCTCCATCAATTCTGAATGACAGCCTTGCTGGATAAAGGATCCTTGGCTGCATGTTTTTCTCTGAAAGAGCTTTAAATATGCTCCCCCAACCCTTTCTCTCATTCCAGGTCTGTGTAGACAGGTCTGACGTAATTCTGATGCTTTTGCCTTGGTACGTGAGAAATTTCTTTGCCCTGGCCGCTTTCAATACTGTATCCTTGCATCTAATATTTGCGAATTGCACTATGACGTGACGTGGCGTAGGTTTGTCGTGGTTGAGCTTGGGAGGGGTCCTCTCTGCCTCTTGGACACGAATGTTTGTTTCCCTTGCTAGATTAGGGAAGTTTTCAGCTACAATTTGTTCAAATATCTCTTCTAGACCTCTGTTTTTCTCCACCCCCTCGGGGATGCCGATGATTCTAACATTGGATCGTTTCATTGAGTCAGTAATCTCCCGTAACCTACATTCGTGGGCGTGGATTTTTTTAAGACCATCTTCTATTTTCATTTTTTCCTCTATTAACCCATCCTCCAATTCACTAACCCGTTCCTCTGCTTCTGCGACCCTGGCCGTCAGAGCCTCTAGTTTTGCCTGCATTTGGCTCATAGAATTTTTAATTTCTGTCAGATTCGCTCTCATTTCTGTCCTTAGGGATTCTATATTCTCAGTAACCTTTTCGTTAATAGTTTTTTCAATTCTACTCATCATTTTGACCATCGTTACTCTGAATTCCATTTCTGATAATTTGGTTACATCCATATCCATTATTTCTGTGGCAGAGGCCACAGAATCACTGTCTTTTCTTTGCTGGGGGGGGCTTCTCCTTCTTGTCATTCTGATGAAGAGAGGTTGCGGGGTTTCCAGAGCCCAAATTATTGACTGGGTCCCAGGCCGTGCCCCTTGTTTTATAGGGATCTTAGGGATGTGGGCTTCTTCTTTAAAGATTTTATTTATTTATTTATGTGGCAGCCAACCAGCGAGAGAGGGAACAGAAGCAGGGGAGTGGGAGAGGAAGAAGCAGGCTCCCAGCGGAGGAGCCCGATGAGGGACTCCTTTCCGGAACGCCGGGATCACGCCCTAAGCCGAAGGCAGGCGCTCAATGACTGCGCCACCCAGGCGCCCGGGTTGTGGGCTTCTTGATTTTTCAGCCTGCCTTCTGTGTTCTGGGGGAGGGGCCTGCCGCGCCAATACTCAGGCAACCCTGTTTGGGTAGAGTCTCCGTGTCCCCTGCGAGGGAGGATGGGGATGGGCACTCTCTGAGCCGGTATTTCCAGGCTTTTGTTCTCTGGCGGCTTTCCCTGGCGGTTTGCTGTGCCTCTTCTGAGAGTCAGAGCAGCAGCGGCCAAATTTCAGCCTCTGTCACGGAACAGAAGGATTGCGGCCCGTTCTCTACTAATGTTCTGGCCACTTTAACTCTGTTTCTGTTGGTGCTGCTCAACCCTGCAGCGTCCCGGGATGTGCGCCCCACACCCGCGGCCCCTGCCCTCACTTCCAGGGCCGGCGCGTTTCCTGTCCTTTGTGTTTCCTAACGCGCCAGCCACCGGCCGCCCAGCGCTCGGGTCTCCCGGTCTCAGTCTATGCCCGGTGAGCACACCGCGATTCCGGAGTTTCATGAGAAGCCTGGTGGCGACCGGTTCAGGGTCTAGCCAGTTGCTCTCGCGGGTGCCGACCGCGAGTCCGCCCGGCTCCCTGGGTGCAGGTGGCCCGCCAACCGCCAGCCGCCCTGCGCGCGCTCCAGAAGCTCCTGGTCTCAGTCTGGATCCCGTGAGCACACCGGGATTCCGGTGTTCCGGGAGATGCCTGGTGGCGCGCGTTCACGGCTCACTGGTCTCAGTCGGCTCTCTCTCGGGTACCTTCCGCAAGTCCGCCCGCTCCCCCGTGCAGGTGGCCACCGCTTCCTGGCGCCCAAACACGGTGGCTCCCTCCCCCTTCCGTTTATCTTCCGATATCTGTGCGCGGTTTTACGGCTCCCCTCTTCGTACCTCAATACTCAGCGCTGGAGATGTTCATTTGTAGAGATCCAGTTGCATCTTCCTGCGTCTCAGGCTGGTTCCGTGGTTATTTAGACTGGTCTGGTACCTATCCAGCTCGACTCAGGGGACCGGCTGAAAAAGGGGTCGCCTACTCCTCTGCCATCTTAACTCTGACTCCTGTTTTTATCTTTTTTAAGTTGAAAATCCTCTACTTTCATTTATAGGTCATTCTATACTTGCAAAAAAAGAGAAAATATTGACTTTCATCTTCATTTTCAGTTGATAGATCAAGAATCATAGGACTTTGTGATACCAGGGTCAATGTACTAATCTATCTGGAAGGTTAGAGAAAGAACAAATTTTGCCTCAGAACACAGAGGTTTAGATTTACAAAAATTTCAGGTTATGTACAGTTAGTGACATCTGGTGTCCCACTTCATGCTAAATCTAGAGTTTAAGAAATACTTTATCATTTCCATTTTAAGATCATGGCTATTTGTATCCATGATCTGTTTACTCAAACATCACTGTTTGAGTATAATTGCTCACCTAAGAAAATCAAGAAAGAATGCATTATTTTGCATTTAATTCACAATAAAATTTGCAAGCTCTAGCATTTGACCTAAAACATGAAACTGATAAAGCAACCTGATCAATTAGCCAATTTATAGTATATTTTATTGCAGTTCCATTGAAAGAAAAACAACTACATTTTTTAGGCAGATGAAAATCCCTCACCTTGAGTGGCATATCTCTGATCCTCAAGTTTGAGGTTAAATTTGACTCTATGTATTGTCATCTGGCCCCATATTATAGATCCTGGTTTCTCACTTCCCAACTCAAACCTTTTCTCTTCTTTCTGATATAGAAAGATTTATTCACTAAACGCTGATCTATCCTGCCCCCATCAGAAACTTCATCTTATTTTGCTTTTCAATTCTGATTCTATGTTTCTTCCAGTATGGATTGTGTTTCTCATTATTTTGCCCACCAGATTAAGGCTTAAGAGAGCTCAGATTGGTTTCTCTTTTTTAGAGATCAGTGCTGTCCAATAGAACTTTTTGCAGTGGTAGAAATGTTCTAATAGTCATGCTGTCCAATATGGTAGCCACTATCCACATGTGGCTCTTAAGCACTTGAAATGTGGCTCATGCAATGGAGGAACTGGATTTTTAATTTTATTTAATTTTAATTAATTTAAATGGAAGTAACCTCATGTGGCTGGTGGTGACCATATTAGACAGTGAAGATTTAGCATATCCTTGTAGATAAATAAAATCCTAATTGTTTATTATGTTTAGAGAGAAAATGGAACACACTGGAACATTAATTTATTTTCATATTCCATTGATAATCTCCTTCTTCTACAACGTTTCCATCATTTCTCCTTTCTTCTCTTCCATTGCTCTTCTCTTCTTCCCTTGCGACAAGATCTTTGATACTTGTTTAGCAGTGTGGAGATAGGAAATCTTGAGGGCGTGTGGAAGAAAGGGTGATGGCTTGCTCACAAAAACAAATGGAGGGAATTGAGCGCAGAGAAAGCTCAAAACTTTTCTTCTCTTTTAATCAACTCCACTTGCTAATAGGAGGAATTCTGTCCAAGGACAAAATAATGTAAGTTTGACAGGAGCATCCTCTAAGGTATGTGATATTCATGAATCCAGACTAGCTAATAAATTCTCTTCATTGTGTAAGCTAGTTTGAAATTGGTTTCTATCAGCTAAAAAGTTCTCCCTAATTCAAAAGGTTAGCATGAAGATCATTTGAATGATACATGGGAAATAGTATGGCACTATGATTACTTAAAAGGTACAATTTTTTTTTCTTGAATTTCATCTTGATACCATGCATAGCGATTGGATCTTTTACTGCATCCCTTCACCCAGCACATGCATGGAAATCCTGTGATTCTTATATTTTCAGAAAAGAAATATACCGTAGAGCCCATGGTGCTTCCAGATGCACTTTCCTTTATTTCTCTTAAATACTCTGATATGTGCAAGTTGTTTTTGGATTTTATTAAGTGTACCATTGATATCTTTCTTTGGCTTGATGCCACATGACAGGCCACAAGATCTGCTTCAGCTTGGTGTTTTTCACGCTGGGCACAGCTGTTGGCATCTCTTTGCCTTCATTTCAGAGAATCTGATGCTACTGGCAAGACATCGGAAGGCGAGCCAGAGAATAACTGGGATTTCTCTTTAGCAGAAGAAATATGGAAAGATCATCTTCCAGACCTTTTCTCTACACTAGCTGTATTTTGGGCAGTTCCTCCATTCTACTGATGAAGTCAGATTTTCTTTTTCTTTATTTTTCCTGTTCACATGCCCCAGCACATAGAGGGGAGGCTGAATTGTCCCATTTTTATTACATTACTTGCTGTTTTAGCACAATACTGTGCTTGAAGTTACAGCACAAAGAGACAGCTGTTACTCAGAAGGCATATGCCCTGCCTGCTGGGAACAGACTCTCCAGATTCATCCCTGAGCTGTGGACTGTGAATCAACTTATTAGTCTTTTCTAAAAGGCAAATGCAAGCGGAAGGACTGTCCTCCTCAGTTATTCAGTTGACTAATGTTGTCTTAGTAGTGATTTGGAATTGTAGGGTGGCACCCAAGAGAAGCTGAAGTCAAACTACTTCTAGGTAAAGAGTGGGTTATTGGAAGGTCCCCAAAGGGTCAAGGGAACGATACTATACAAGATCAACAGGGAATAAATGTAAAAGTCCTTCAAGTGGTAAAAAATAAATAATTAGGATGGGTAGATAAAATTTATAAATGTTTATTTGAGAGAGAGAGAACGAGAGCACAGGAGCTGGGGCAGGGGCAGAGGGAGGAGCAGACTCCCTGCTGAGCAGGGAGCTGGAAGTGGGGCTCGATCTCAGGACCCCTGGGATTGGAACCTGAGCCTAATCAGGTTTTAACTGACTGAGCCACCCAGGCACCCCTATAATGCTCAAAGTTTAGTATGAACTCTATACTGTGCTAGGTGATTTGCTAACATTATCTTATTTACTCATCATGATAATTTCATGAAATAGGTAGTATTAATCCCATTTGACATATAAATTAACTGAGGCTAAGCGTAGATAAAATCTTGACCATAGTCATGAAGAGTTGGATTCAAACCCAGGGGTGTCTGACCCCAAGCCTACCACCTTAACCTGCGTTGTGATGCCACTATGGAATGGTAGGCTGTGTATTGACAATAATAGCAAGCCTGCACAACTAGTCCTCTTTGGGCAACAAGCTCTAATCTCTTAGCTCCATGATCTCCTTCACGTTTCCTATCCTGGTCTCATCTCTCTTTTCTCTGTGAGCTTCACTTTTTCTTCATTTGTTTGCTATCTAATTTCATTGTCTTACATGAAAATGGGGAAGGAGCCCTTGAATACTGGAGCAGGAAGAGGACATTGCAAAGTACTCCAAAGAGCTGGAACATGATGGATGGAAGGATGTTGTTGGGGTTTGAAAAAACGGGCAAGAGCTTGATTTATTTAGCAGTAGTGGGAAGATTGGACTATTTAAAGTGAGTAAAGAATGATAGGAAAATGAAAATATTTTAAGTTACGAATTTCTTTCCTTGGTTTATTTGCTATAAATAAACATTGGTTATTTTGGGCGGGGTTTAATAATTACTCAAATAATATTATTGTGCCATCTGAAATTAGTTTTCCTAAAGTATTTTTTAAGATTTTATTGTGAACATGAAAAAAAATATTTTATTTATTTTAATTTTTTAAAAGATTTTATTTATTTATTTGGCACAGGTCAAGAGAGAGAGAGAGAGAGAGGGCACAAACAGGAGGAAGCTGCAGGCAGAGGGAGAGGGAGAAGCAGGCTTCCTACTGAACAGGGATCTGGATGTGGGGCTTGATCCCAGGCCCTGGGATCATGACCTGAGCTTAAAGCAGACACTTAACCGACTGAGCCACCCAGGCACCCATGGAAAAAAAATATATTATGGAAGTAAAGACATACCTGTGTGCGAGGGCAGCTCTGCTGGGAGTGATTTGGGGGAAAAGTGGCTCAGGATTTGTTCCTTTATTGTGATTATTTTTTGAGAAGAGGTTAACTTCTTATTTTAGAAGCAAACCATTCAGTCTTTCAATTTCTTGATCTCTGTAAGAGTAAATGTTGTCAACTTTCAGAGTGTGTTTGATTTCAGATGAATATACTGAAGCTTTGGAATTGAAGTTAAAAAGTACTTTTGTAGACAAAAGATCTTGTTTTTCTGTTTTTTAAAAAATTGCGATAGAATTCACATAATATAAAATTCACCATTTTAACCATTTTAAAGTGTACAATTCGTTGGCTTTTAGTATACTTACAATGTTGTACAACTGACATTACCACCTAATTTCAGAAAATTTTCATATCCCCCAAAAGAAACCCCATACCTATTAAGTAGTCGTTCTCCATTCTCTCTCCCACCCCCAGCCCCTAGGAACATCAATTTTCTTTCTGTCTCTATGAGTTTGCTTATTTAAGATTATTTACATACATGGAATTATATAATATATGGCCTTTTGTGTTGGGTTTCTTCTACTTACCATGTTTTTAAGGTTCATCTATGTTGTAGTATGTAGTTTTGTGCTTTAATAGGGTTGAAGAAGTCAAGCTTTTCAACATAGGTCAAGAACTAACAGCATTAATTTTCATGTGATCTTGGATATAATTAAGGAGTTTTCTTATTTCTTTCATAGCACCCATGCCCATCCAAGAACAATATTTATTATATTTTTAATAAATAGAGGGAGATGCTAATCTTATGCAAACATAAAAAAATATTTTCCCCACTAGAGTAATAAGGAGTAAAGAAATAAATAACAAATGGACACTAGAGAATAAAAGATAAGAAAAATTCAGTATAGCAGAGATTCAAGATAGACATATACATTGCAGCTGAGGCTAAGATTTAAATTGTAGTTTGAGCTTCCTGGAAGACAGTGGGATGGGGGAGTGCATACCTTTGCCACCCGATGAGATCGAAGAGTTTATGGTGCCTGACCTAAGGAATGCTGAATCACTTCATGGAAAATGTCCTCAAAAGTCACAAACATGTTCTTACCTCAGCTGCCATAGGTGTAATTTGCCTTGACCTGTCTGTCTGGTTGTTCAAAGTCCACACAAGCTTTTTTATCAGTTGAGGGATTTTCAGGATTGCTTTCCTTTGCCAGCATACTATCTCATCCCCAAACCATATCCCACACCTTCTTGGGTTGGTTGGTCCCACTTTCTAGAGTTCACCAGACTTGTAATAAGCAAGTTTTGTTTCATTCAGTCGTATTTTGTACGTTTACTATGTAAAGGAAGCTGAGAAGGTGATGTTACAATCCGTAGTGAGTTGATCTTTGTCCAGAACAGTTGGTATTTAGTGCAAGATAGCAACATTTACACAAGCTAGAACAATGTATCATGGTAAGGGACCAAAGTATATGCAGTATAGGGAATCATGGAAAGACAGAGTGTGCTCAGTTATAGAGGGCAGTCTAGCATCATTGTGGATTTGAGTCTTCCTTTCATCTATACCAAGTCAGAGAGAAAAGGAAAACGCCAAAGACAAACCACGAGGTTTACTCAGGACCGCCTTTTTGTTTGTTCACCAGACCTGTGACCGACTTTCTCCCCTTCTCTCCAATCACTGGCTTTATAGTCCAGGTTTGTGGAACAATCTCAATGTTCCTCATGCTGTTTAGCATAGACATCCCTTAATATTAGTCACTAACTCAGATGCTCATCTTCTCTTTAACTTTCCTGGTGCAACTCTGACCCCCCCCCCCCACTGGAACTCTTCCTCCAGCACATTTTCATGTGCAGAATACTCAACATAGAGCCTGACATATTATAGACTCCCAACACATTATTTATTAAATGACTATATTAGCAGTTAGTGTTGTGTTTAAATGGTTGGTCTCTGGAGTCTGAAATCCTTGGGCTCTATGACCTGGCTCTACTACTTGTCAGCTACTAGTTAGTGACCCTGGCAAGTTATTTAGCATTTCTGAGCTTCAAGGGCTCAGGATAAAAATTGTCTTTTTATAAGCATAAGGCTGTGCTAGCATTCCATATGATTTGCATGTCAAATGCCTGGTTTATAGTAAATGCTTAATAAATATTTGCTACAACTCAACATCTATTACTACAATTCCTCTTGAAATTCTCTGGACTATATGTTCACTATCTTGGGCCATTAGAGGCTCTTCTATGGTAAAATTCATTATGTTTGAGTCTAATTTTTTGGTCAGCAGCAGGATTTAATGTTTTCTATTTAGTTAAATTTTTATTTGTATTTGTCTGGAAGAGTAGAATCCTAACAGAGTCTCCCTTGTTATTATAAAATAAAATAAGCAAAGGCAATTATATACTTATTCAACAATTATGTATTGAACATCTGTTATGTGGTAGGTACTAGTAGTTACCCAAGATACAGTGGTGAATAATATAGACAAAAGCTTCTGCCCTCTTGGATCTTAAAGTACTTACCATAGCTAACATGTGTAAAGGGCTTATTACGTGCCAGGAATTTCCCAAAGCTTTTTAGAAATAATCATTCCATTTATGATATCACTTATATGTGGAATCTAAAAGAAAAAGAAACATTAAAAAAAAAACAGAGTAAAACGGTGGTTATCAGGGGATGGGAATTGGGGGGATAAGATTGATGGTGTTAAAGGGCACAAACTTGTAACAAATACTAAAATAGCCATAAAGATTTAATGTACACTTTATTGAACATAGACAAAAATATAGTACTTTAAGTATGTAATGTGGTTAATATCATTACAATGGCAACCATATTATGATGTATAAATGTATCAAGGTAACAGGATGTACACCTTACATGTACACAATATTACAAATTTATCCAGTTAAAAATATTACCTCATTATGAAGGAGATTATAGTATTATCCCCATTTTCACAAATAGGGGAACTGAAGCACAGAGAGACCAGGCATTGTGTCCAAAATCCCATTGTGAGTGACAGTTGAGAATTTAACTCAGGCAGTTTGGTTCCAGAACTGTGCTTTTATGCTATTATTCTATGTAAATGACTTATAGGTAGTCAAATCCGCTGAAAAGGCAAATAGGGGGGAAATAGGACAGCTTTTTGCCTAACTAATGTTGACCATCATCAATTTGATACCAAAGGGTAAACCAAAATAGAGAATTGAAAGGAGAAAAAAAGCCCTTATAATCAACACAGCTAGAGAGTACTTGGCTTACAAAAAAAAAGTTAAAAGCCATAAACATCTAGGCTCTTTCTTCAAAGCCTCTGAAAGACAGTTAAAATAAAATTCCAATAATGTTATTTTTAAAAGGGTAGAAAACCTCTCCGGAAAGCACTAAGTACTGTGTGAGAATGGAGGGGGCCATTAAGGTAACTGCCCCAGATGTCAATTTGCATCTGAGAAAAGGTTTTCAATACACAATTGTCTTTTCGAGACTTCATCTCTACTGGGTTACATCATCTGCCTTGTGATGGGAAAAAGCCTCCAAGCTGCAAAGATAGGATTTAGCCCACAATGGAGTCTCCCATCTTTTATTTCTATGCAAACCTTATTAATTATCGATGTGAATCACATACAAATACACAGCAGAATGCCTGGGCGGGTTAGGTGCTTGATATAAGTTTATCTTATATTTTTATTTTAGGTAAATTTTAGATTAAAAACATTTTACTGAAAGACAATCACATTTTATGATTGTTGTATTTCAACCCATTCCCAAAATTATATTCTTCCCACCTTTCCTGCTGATGTAAGTCTTTCCATCATTTAGAAAAAAAATATTAGAAATAAGTTTCATTATAATATGTCATATGACTTAATTTTCTTTCCCCACCATCCCACACCTTTACCTTGCACCAGCCTTTCCGTATTAATAGCATATTTATCACTCCACCATTTTAAATGTCATGCTCAAGCCTTGCTTAATCAAGGGAAAACATCTCTGGCAAGTTCAGGTCCAGGTACAGTTTTTTCTTTGAACTCTTTTTTGTATGATTGTCTAGGTTTCTTAACAACCAGATGAGCAAGTCTAATGGGGGGTGTTAAAAAACATAATTCACCCGAGTAAATTTGAAGATCAAATTGGTTTTACTAAACGATTCATGAATCAGGCAGCATCCCATCTAGCAAATAGAAAAGAGCTCCTCCAAACTGCAGAAAAGGAAAGCTTTTTAAAGGTGCAAAGAGGATGGAAAAAGGAAATTATTAGCAAAGAATGCATTGTTTCAGGCAAGGTCTGTCCCCTTCCTAAGGGCAATGGAGCGGGACTGTTGGGTGGGTTATCTTCACTAGTGCTGACCAGGTAATTCCATGTTGACTGGTTAAAAAGATTACATTCCTAGGGGGTTAAAATTGCAGTTAGGGTAGGTATTAAGTCTTTGTTTGGAGACTTGGCATTTAGCACAACTGATTCAATTTTGGGCCTGCTCGTCTCCTTTTAACAGGAGGAAACCAGTAGTAAAGCATAGATATGTGAGGCATACGGCTTAGCTTGTCATCAAGGAATTAAGACAAACACATGCAAGAAGTTTTCAAAAATGCACTTGATTTGGTTACACACTTGTGTCTTGGAGGCAAGTTAGAGACCAAAAAGGTAGCATATATAAAGATGCTTCCAGGAATTGGAAAGGCAAGTGGTAGGGATTCTGGTTTCAATTCAACTCAAAGGCAGGGAGAAAAGTGAGGCAGGGAACATGGAGATGAATTAACATGGATGCATGTCAGTTTTTGTTTGTTTATTATTCTTTTTAATTGCGCATTTTGAGAGCTGTCCTGAGCCTAGCATTACATGTCTACTCTACCCTTCACCTTCATTGCACGATGAGTAGAAAGCGTGCTTCTAAATTAATAGGCTCCAAAAATAAACTTGACTCTCTTGGGTGACTTTGAGCAAATCATCTAACTCCTCTAATCCTGTCCTTTGATTTCCAAATGAGAAAAATATGAATTATCTTACAGATTCGCTTCGGATCCTCAAATGTTAGATGACTTCTCTTATATCAGAATTCTTCTTTTCTCGTTTTCACGATGCCCTTAGGTCCTTTGTGAAAGTACATGTGTTTAAGCAAAAAGTAAGTAAATTGTGCAATCACTTCACATATGCTTGTCTTATCCCTAGAGAGCTTGCTGAAGCTCTCTGGGGATAGAAATTATGTTCTGTTCCTTTTTCTATATCTCAGGATTCTTTGTACTGCACAGATACTCAATATATCTTGTTTGATGATGATTGACAAGAACAAATTCAATTGCTCTGCCTCACCTTTATGAAAGATGCTTGCCTCCACCGGAATTCTGCATCCATTAACTGTCCCCTCCCTTCTGTGAGTTGTGCTGAAGCTAAATTCTTAATAGCTGTCTATTTTTCAATTACTTGTATTTGATTTCTGAGAGATAGAACAGAGGATATTTTGGAGGAGTGGGGATAAGGCAGAAAACTTTATTCTGCTACATTTTTTCTCCTAACTAATCACTAAACCACAAGAACAGAGCTAGATTCCAGTGCCT
This sequence comes from Ursus maritimus, assembly GCF_017311325.1. Lineage (NCBI taxonomy): Eukaryota > Metazoa > Chordata > Mammalia > Carnivora > Ursidae > Ursus > Ursus maritimus. The sequence continues at coordinate 15,837,550 of NW_024424341.1, forward strand.
TAAAGACTACTTTTATGCTTTGAGTTTAGCGTAATGGCTTAATGAATGTCAGCGTCCTACCTCATATTTTCTTTTACCTTTGTTGTAACTCAGTCTTCACTGGATCTACCTCTCTGACCACTCAGATCATTAAAAGTGATTTGAAAGCTCTATGTTCCTTCACTGAAACCCCACATCCTTACCATGAAAAATAATGGGCATATATAATTGGGAACAATAATACTCCTGGATCAGATACATTCAGCTCCAAAGCCTAGCTTGATGATGCATGTCTCAGTCATTATTGCCCCAAACCTTCGCCGCTTAAAACAACTGTTTTATTTTGCTTATGATTTTGTGAGTCAGAAATTTGAGTAGGGTCTGGCTGAGAAGTTCTCACCTGGGATCTCTCAAGCCATTGCAGCTGGATGTTGGTGGCCGCAGTCATCTGAAGGCTCAGCTGGTTTGGATGTCCTTGATGGTGCACTCACGTGACTGTTGATGTTGGCTGTTGGCTGGGAGCTCCACTAGGGCTATCTAAGGAACACCTACACATGACCTCCCCAATGTGGCAGTCTTGGGGAAGTTGGAACTCTTACATGGTCCCCCCAGGGTTAGCATCCCAAGAGAGCAAGGCAGAAGCTGCATGGAACCTAGCCTTGGAAGTCCAATAACATCACTTCTGTCATACTCTGTTGGTTAGAGCTCTTACAGGATTTCCCAGAAAAAGGAGGAGGAGACACAGATTCCACCCCAAGGTTGCATTGTAAAAAAACATGTGGAGGCATTGCTGTGATTATCTTTGGAAAATGCAATATGCCATGCCCTGTGACTTTTATTAAATTGCTGATGCATTTTGAGCCTCCGTTTCCTCAGTCTTATAATGGTGATAACTTGTAGGGAATTTTATGACAATCTGATAGATAGGTGCATGTTTGCTAAACACTTTTCTCTAAAAGTTTGGCCATTTATACAATTATTTGGGATTGCAAAATCCAGTTTATTTGCAGACACTTAGGACCTGTAGGCATGTCCATGGATGCATGTCTCTGCAAAGATAATTCTGAGACTGTATCTGCATTTTCATATAGAAAGGGCTTCCAAATCCATTGTGACTATAATATATCCAAACACTTCAGTTCTCTAATGGAACATTCCCTAACAGACTGTCATATCGAGTGTAGTTAACCATCGAAATTTAATTATTATTCAAGCTGTGAGACCTAATATTCATTTTCTTGCAAAGAACTTGGCTTTGGTACCTATTGTTATGTGCCAGGCAATAGGTTATTATTGAAATAGGAAAGGAGTCCTGACTGCCATCCTGGTTCCAGGATGGAGCATTTTAGGATCATGATTGTTGGATTCATTTCCAGTGTTGAAGTTCAATCTGACCAAGCCCGGGAATTCTGCTTCCAGAAAATGAACTCCTCACTCCCACTTCCACCCCAATTAGCAACCCACAGGGCCAACTCTCTTCTTCAGTTATAATTAAGAGGAAAGCAAACAGTACAAATTTGCAATGATCTTTCATGTCATATTTATTTTCTTATGAATTATTCAATGGCTTACCATCCAAATTTAGTTAACATACCTGCTAATTTGAAGATGGGGAGGACTCAGACCTTCACATTCATTTATTTAATAGGCATGCGTAGCTGAAAATAAAAAGTTCTCCATGTGAAGGTTCTCTACTGTTATCGACAGTGTATGGGAGGACAGGATCACTATTATAATACTCATAAATGTCCAGTTATGCTAAAACTGTAAAGGGAGAGGCCCGAATAAGAGAAAACTATGTTGGGAAAAACACAGTGTGTGGGTCAATTTTTAAAGAAACCATGCAAATACAGAGATATTCAGGAAAATCTTATGCAGGTTCTGCTTTTTCCACTTAGCTATCCCACTCAACATGGTGAACCTTTTTCAAACCTTTCAAGCAACTAAATTCTATTACCTCCCTTTACAAAACCGTGGCAGGATTTATCTGAGTGAATTGGTTCACTTTGTAAGCGATGTATGCTTCCAGGAATTAAAGAGATTTTGGTGATGCCAACACACTGTGCCCAATTTTCTGTTGTTTTACACAAGCAGTGCAAGTGTGTGTGTGAAAAGAGCAAAAGAAAGATGCGTAAGTTTTACTGTAAAGAAGAAAGAAAGAAAAGGTTCTTTGCACGTGCATGAACTTTCTAATCAGTTGTTTGGTAGAAAGCTTGAAAATTAAAATGAAATGAAAGGCATATTAATAAAAGTGCTGGCTCTAATCTTGTGCATGTGTGTGTGCACATGGCATTATTGTGGCACAGATCTAAAATGTCATGATCTTTTGGATATTTAATAGGATAGAACCAATCTCTCACCTTAGTTGTATTACATGCCCCCTGGGAACACAGATCCCAAATGGAATGTTTAGGAATGCTTTCTAGACATAGACTGTTTTTTGTAAACCTGGATTACTTTTACAAATTGGCTCTGTGCCGTAGGATGCATCGAGTCCTGACAATCTGAGTTCAGAGGAAGAAACAAGCCCAAGACTGGCATATTTTATTCTTCCTAAAACCAAGAATCTTAAATTTAAATCACTGCGAATGAGTGTTTGGGAATATTTCTCAGCTGTTTTGTTTCAAGACAGAAAGGAAATGCAGTTTTATGGGCAAAAAAGCGAAGAAGTCATTTAAAATTCTGCTTCATTATAAATGATGTCTCTGGGTCTTAAATGCATAAGGATATGTTACATATTTAATATCTCTGATGTAGAACATTAAGATAAAGTAGTATATCCCAATCCAAATCATCTTGGACCATGATAGGGCAAGAATGGTAACGCGATTTTATGTTTTTCTTTTGTTAAGAAGTTGTCATACTGGGGCGCCTGGGTGGCACAGTGGTTAGGCGTCTGCCTTCAGCTCAGGGCGTGATCCCGGCGTTACGGGATCGAGCCCCACATCAGGCTCTTCCACTATGAGCCTGCTTCTTTCTCTCCCACTCCCCCTGCTTGTGTTCCCTCTCTCGCTGGCTGTCTCATCTCTGTCGAATAAATAAATAAAATCTTTAAAAAAAAGAAAAAAGAAGTTGTCATACTTATTTGAATGGCTTTTGTGCCAACTGCACTAGGTGGTTTAATTATGTTATCTCATTTAATCTTTGCAATACTATAATAGCTATTTGTTATAGCTGGCAATTCAGTAGCTAAATTCTAAAGCGTAAACTCCAAAATAATAATTTCAAATTTACTTTTCTTCCTAGCCTGGTGACACATTACACTTAATTACATTGTTAGGCTTATCTTAAAATTGTATTTCCTTTCCATGGAAACTATCTAAACAGGCCCTTCCAGTCCTACCTCCTGAGCTATCCATGCAAAGTTTTATTTATTGACTTGATTGAAATTGTAAGCATACGAAAGCCTTGGCTAAAACTGGTCCTATGTGAATTGAGGGAAACACGAAATGCAAAGCTTTCCAAAGAAGCATAATCAATTTCAGAGGCAATTAATACAATTGGACAAGAAATTAGCCTGGAAAGATTGAGCAATACCAGAACAAAAATGACAGCTCTGAGCTGTGCTAGCAACATCAAGTATGTTATTGTTAATTTTCATAAAGTTACTGAAAATTAGGCATTGTTATTCTTATTATATAGATAAAAAAATGGCCTGGAGGCACAGAGAACTTTGTTCAAGGTCACATAATGGGTAATAAATTTAATTAGCAGTATATAGCTTCAAGGATTCTTTACTATCTCTTGTGCTTGGTTACCAATGGAAACACTCACTTTGAACATAAAGATAATCTAGTCTCAATATTTGACATAATATATTTCAAAACGTTGAGATAGACTGAGAATGAGAAAATCAATCCAATTGATCAAAACTGTTGAATGTGAAAATGGTAAAACGAAAATCCAATGATATTACAACTGGTTCCATTAAGGGAGGTAAAGATTCAGGAGAGATTAAAATGGTAATTCGGCAGTTGTATCATCAACACAGATGGAATCTAGTCTCCATGTAACTTTATGCCTTGCATTATTTGATTTGCCATCTATTTTGATTAAATTATACCAAATAATTGCCAAATCTTCTCTTCAGTGTATGGCGCACAGACAGCTGAAAGTGTAACATCGGATTAGAAAAGTACTGAAGATAAATGATTGGATTTGGGTTTTTTTTTTTCCTTGTCCATGAAGCAATCTGATTAACTGGGTAGAACATTTTTGCTTCTGTGATCACTGCTTTAGTGTCAGAGTAGGAGCTGAAAGTATAATACAGACACCTGTAGGAGGTGTGCACTTAACTTACATGCTTGAAGCATGTCACCGTCATGGAAAGGTGTTATGTTGCAGGTACGGGAACTGAGCAGGACAGCTGCCTATTTGCATTGCCTTTTAAAACTCATCATGACATGGGATGCCATGCGCTTTTTTTTTTCTTTCCTTTGTAGCATCCTGAAGAATGTTGCCCAACAATGTGTCTTAATTTGAATTTCCCTAGAAGCAGACCTATGACAAGATGGAGCACCTGGAATGGGATTCCAGGAAGTGCTAGAAGGGGAGGGCAAAAGTAAGACAGGGAAGGAAAGGCAGAAAATATAGGGTGCGTGAATCAGGTGATTGCTTCTGTGAGTCCCGGAGTCAGTCCCACTAAGGAACTCTGGGTGACATTGCGGAGTATTTCTGAGTTGTTCTACCCAAGATCTGAAGATACTGTGTCATTTCTCCACCAGCTCTTGCCGTCCGTCATTCATGGAAGGCTGAGAGTTGTTTCTCGTGCTGTTAAATACCCAGCACTGATGCTTGCCCTTGTGGGCTGAGAAGGCTAGAGTAATGGGAGAAATCTTTAGGCAGAGAGTTGCCTGTGTTTGCCGTCAAATGACCTTGATGAGCACGGAGCTTAGAAGTGAGCTTGCTCAGAGCCAAGCGTTTAGGAATGGAACGCCAGCGGTACCTGCTGCACAAAGATAATGTCAGGCAGTCTTTTATTTTTTCCACTTCAAAATGTTCTAAGCATCTGCTTACCTTCTCTGCCCTGTGAACTGAGTTAGGTGCTGAGAGATGTAAAAACGAAGAACAAACATCCCCCTCTCTTTGAGGATTCGCCATATTTAATAGTCCAAAGCTCACCTAAAGTGGTTTCTTCTCTCATGTAATCATAATTAGTCCGAACCAGGGAAATGGAAGGGTGGAGTTTTAGGCACTGTCAATATGACAGATCACCACACGACTTCTTGAATCAAGGGCAGAGACATATGCTCTATGCCCTATGTTCGCTGCTACTTTCCCACTAAACACTACATTACACACTTCTCTTTCTCTTCTTCTCTTTAAAAAAAAAAAAAAAGAAAAAGAAACTACATTCAGGAAAACATTTTTTCCCTGACTCTAAACTCCTGTGAAATTATTGCCCCCTTGTTGACATTTCACGGTTACATCTACATACCCAAAAGAATAATTACGAAAATATAATGTGAAAAAAAGAGAAACATCATCATTTTAATTGGTAAGGATTAATCAAATCATAAAACCACTACATATTAACCTCAATGAACTGTTTCAGACTCTCACCTCCAAAGTTGATATAAAGGTAACCCGAGCTCTCCTGTGAGGGCTATTCATACCCATTAATTGTTACAATACAAGATACGCTGGGTCTCAGCTGGTTGCCATTTCTTCTGTATTTGAAATGTGCTTCTCAGCAGAGATCGGAGGACACCATTGGGACTCATTTGAGTCTGACTTTCACATTAATTTTGCTGTGCTGTGAAGAGCAAAGACAAAATCAATGTCCATCAGTGATTATTCAAGGTAAAATATCTAGTGATATTGAATACCAATGGCAGCACCAGGCATAAAATTTACTTAAGGTTTGTTGAGTTGACAGCCATTTATTCTAGTCCTGCTTCATTTTTCATGTTGCACATATTTTTTAGGAAAATAAAACAATTATAAGGAAAAAAAATAAATTCTACTTACTGACTCAATTTGCCAGATACCAGATCTATTTCAGAATGGTAGAGAAGAATTAAAGTTGTAGGATTTTATAAACCTAACTAAGAATAATATCTTTCTCACCGGCAGAGGCAAAATATTTCACAGCGCACATTGATACGAAGCCACGTGGCTCAATTAAATTTTCATAATGAAGGCTCTTTGTAACTCGTGACTGAACTTGAGAAAAAGAAAAGCCTAGAGCTATTTCTTGGGTCCTGAATAAATATTCTTAAGCTGAACACATGCTCATGGCAAAAGAGCAATAATACATTTGGGTTTAAAAGTTTGTTTCCACTGTTCTGCTGAAATCCATATAGACTCTCAATGTTATGTTATGCTTTTGAAGAAATTACAAACAAAAAAGAAGTAATAACAAGAAAATATTAAAACCTTATTTATTTTTATCATGACTGCGGCCCCGATGCAGGTTGCTTATGTAGTATGTAACTTTTTGGTTAAAGAATGATAGAAGCGGGGGTGCAAATGGGAGGAGGGTCTCTAGACAGTCAGTGCTTGGACCATGGGCAACCTGTCTGGTATTCTTTCCCATCAAATGAGGTTGGTGGTGTTAGGTAGATACCATGCACCGTCTCTGTTCTTTCTATCTGAGCTATTGTTTACACATTCAACATTGTGGAACAGAAAAGAAAAAAAAAATCAGGTATCAGGCTTTTCTTTGTCTTTCTGACAGCAGCCAGTTGGAGTTGTCTATTTTTCATTGGGTGTTTTGTCATAGTGTCCTCAGTACTTGGCATCTTATATGAGAATTTTCTTCCAAGTAGTATCTTCTAAGAATTATCTTCCATTTTTACTCTGCTGTGTCGCATGAGAACTTTAGAATTTAGCCCTGATGGATACTCGCTTCCTTATTTGTTCAGGTTTCTGGTTCCAGGAGGCCAAGGACAATGTGCTGAATCAGATAGAGTTTTATCCTTCCCACTTTACTCCCTCTTTCAAAGCATGAGGTTTGATTGGACCTTTAGGGTGGTTGAGGCGGGGCTGATGATGAACTAGAATGAATGATTCTGAGGTCATGGGAGAACACACGAAGTTTGGGGGTTCTGTTCTAATTCAAGATCAATACATACATGACCTATATTAGATCTAAGCCTTTGGTGGAGCCATACTCCCTCCCAGAGCACAGGATACACGGGGCCATAGAACCTATATATTAGATAGATGCACAGTCCGTGGAGTAAGAATATAGCAGCAGATGATGGAAAGGGTCCAGACTGATAGGTGGAGTGTAGTATTCAGGCGGTTGGCACATGGGGGGGGGGTGTATGCTCAGTGGATATTGAGCTGCATAAAATAATATTCTTCCTTCAAGAAGTTCACAATATTGTGAAGCAAGCGAGTACATCTAAAACAACTATAGCTTTAGTATAGCAGTAGAGTAGGGGAGACTTGACTTTGTGGAATGAAGGAGGTATTGGAAATAGGGCAGAAAATGGCAGGATCCTTTCACATGGCTGCATTTAAGAACGGACCTGTAGCCTCTATACCTCCTTAGAGAAAATTAGGACCCAAGGACTGAAGCTGTTGCGTAGCAGATTCCTCTCTTCCTAAGTAGGGTAAGGGTGAGGGCTTAAAGGGGTGAGATGAACAACCTATATCCTATTAAGAAGTTTTATTCTATGCGCTATGAATCCAAAATATTTGGTTTGCAATAAACGAGGTCTTATCCTCTTGCTTTATTGCCAGTTAGGGCATAGGCCAAGTTTATTTTTATCATTTGATTTTCACGCTTAGCGTAGCACCTGGAACTAGGGGTAGGGTGTATAAACATGTGTTGACTGAATAAATATGAGCCAAGAGGAGACAGCCTATGTCTGGGAATTTATATCTCAGTTTTGTTGCTAATTATTCTCATAACCTTGCCAGTCTGCTTCAGAAGCCTCAGTTTTCATTACGTGTAGAATGAGGGGGACACTATTGTGTGCCCCAAGTAGGATCACTATTCAAAAATTTTTTGCCTTAGTTTTGCCGGTTCTTGGAGCTCAGTGTAAATACAGTATGTATTCCTTTGGTTCTGACTTTTTTTTTCTCAAAATTTTTGAGATTCGTCTGTGTTGCTGTTATATTGATGGTTTGCTACTTTTTAAATAGCAGAACAGTGTCTTATTCTGTATTAATAAATCAGAATATATCATGTTGCATGAATCTACCATTCATACAATGTATGAATCACTGTACGAATCAATAAGGAATACATATAATGTATTCTCATGAATGAATGAATATGCCATATTCCCCCTGACGAACATTTGGGTTACTTCCACTTCTCAGCTATTACAAACAAAACTGTTGAGTATTTCTGCACAAGTCATTAAATGCCTCCTTAACTTACTTCTGTCTGGCTTCTAAAAATTCAGTCAGTTTGATATTGGACATATTTACCCCCATCCCCATTGCCATACAAACATTCAGACAATGTCTTTTCCTTTCTTTAGATTTGTCCAGATAAAATTTGAATACATGGACTCTCCATCAATTAAACAAGTGGACACAATTACTTTTCACTCAAAAGACATATTTTACAAGAGAAACACAGCATGTGCTCAGCAAAGATAAGCTCTTTCTTGTGACTGGTTCCATTGAGTCCTCGTCTGATAGCTTTATCTTCTTGTCAGCGTTGCCAGTTATTGATGGCTCGTATTCGACCTTCTTGGAAGAGCCACAAGTAGGCTCAGTGGCTGGTGTCTGATGGGCATATGCAAACTGATGTCAAAGTTTCTCACAATGGGCACTCCACCAGTTTCTTTGTTAGAGTCTTGCTACAGCATAGAAAAACCATGTCATCAGAAAGGGCTGCTGGCCATGTACTCCTAGATCAGCCTAGGTGGAAAATGCAATTGTTCCTCCAATAAATATCAAGAAAAGAGGGAGTGGAAAAGTAGCCTGTTGGCTAGATTTCAAATGGCTGGTAAGCTTTGAGGTAGGCGTGTGTCTGAACTATTGATTAGTGTAACAAGTGGACAGATAATTAGAATTTAAGATTAAGGTATCACCTGAAGGCTGAATAACCACTGTAGATTAACAATATTCCCTTGTCTTAGTTTTTTTTCTTGCGGTAGTTCTTGAGTATCTTCCACGTTAAGAACTCATTCCTGTCCTTGGTTATAAAGAAGTCTGTTGGGAAAAAGAAAAGAGTAGGGTGGATGTGTCATCCTAAATTCTTTACACATATAAGTATTTAGCACATATAGCCATATATTCCCTACACCACACACAGATAAACATACATAAGTTTAAGATTTGCCAAGTGTCTGAACACATCTGTGATCTGCCACAGTGACATGGGCAACAGGACTGCTGAAGTCTACCCCAAGTCTAAAATTCCTCAACAGACACATTCAGTTTATTTTTGATCCTTTATCTCCTTCTTTGTTTCCTCCTATATCCATTCATTATGCCATATGAAGTCAAACCCATGTAGCTGACTTTTATTTGTGTGTCTAGACAGGGGTCTGTCTTCTTACTGAAATATGGGTTTCTGTAAAGTAGAAACCTGGCCACAGGAGGGCATTAAGGGATAGTATGGCTATGGTGTTTGTAGATTATTATTCTCATTTTCTCCACCACCTTCCATCCCCTATGCCCACATCTTTCCAAAGCTGTGGAATTGGAGCAGTCATCACCTGTGAAAAGTATAAGCTCCAAGCAGAGACCGGTATTGCCAAGACAAATTTCCCAGACTCCATTTAGAAAAACAGAAAATGACATTGTTAATTGGGGAACGGATATCTGGAGAGTTGTGCCAATATTCCCTTATCTAACTGGCCTTTCAAAATTGAATGCACTCGCTGGAACTGCTGGATCAGATACTGTCACTCTTCACATTCTGGGGGAGATAATTTCAGGACTTTGCAGTTAGTCTCCGTTCAACTCAAATTATATCACATTTAAAAGAAGGTGAAACCAACCATGGTAGTTTCATTCCACTTTATGGGGAGATATCTGAACCCCATTATGACAATCTACTTTATTTTTCATCTAGAAATTTTCATCAGACTCCGTGAAGAGTTAATCAGCTCATAGACAAAGCAGTTAGTTACTGGAAGTCTCTAAGATGAAAGGTGCTATAAAAACGTATAATGATAATAATTAGAATCATAATATTAATGATAGTGGAATTAACACTTTGACCTTCATCTTCTTCCACAGGTAAAAACATCAAAATCTGAGCATCATCCCTGAAAGTATAGCTGAAAAAAGCCTTTTCTACAACTTGTCCTTCTCAAAAGCAATTAATTTCCACATAAGAAAGTGTTATTGGAATTCACAATAGTTTTAAAATATAATATTAATTTGCAGAGGTATTCTGGCCAATGATTCGAAATAGCTTTTGACACTTACCAATGACATCATTCTATTTACTATTCCACAGAGATAGGTGGCAAATAGTAGGCACTTCGTTTGAGTTTTTCTTGATGAATAAATGGACAATGATATAAGTATTGAATACTTACTACATAGTGGTATTTAAGTGCCTAAAATGTTTGCTCTTAACATACTGATTATAACAAATTTGGAAGATAAATATTAAAGTATATTACAAAACAAAAATAGCTGTAACTTAATCCCGCTATCAGAAGAAAACATTTGTGACACGATGTGATGAACATTTCCTCCTAGTCTTGTTTTGGCCAGTATATTAAAAATAGTAATAATAATAATAATAATAGTGATTTAACTTAGTGCATAATTTGTATACTACTTATTTTAGTTAACCAGTTTTCAGTTTTTAACTTAGATCTTTGGAGTGTAAAGACGAAACTATTTTAGTTCACTTTAGGGAAATAAACCAATCAATGAAAAAAACACAGGAGGCTGCGCATTCTTGAATGGCAGCTCTGACCTGTATTTGGAACTGAGAACTGTTAGGGGTGGAGGTAGCTCTGGTCAGTTTTTCTCTCTCCCTCTTGACTTTGTTTTATGGTCTCTCTCCTTCCTTCTGTCAGTCACTCTTTCCTTCATCACCTGGCTTATCCTTGCTGTAGTCTCTAGAAGAAGCTCCGGAAGAAACCAGTTTAGTTTGACGTAATTATTTACCATTGCCTTCATCGGATAAGAGAGAGGTCAGTTTTGTGTCACACCTTAGCTGGTTCATGGGCCCCCCTCAGATCAGGCTCCATCTCGAGTTTGTTCAGTGGCAGTGTATGTACAACAACCTCAGTTGATTTCACTAAGGTGGCATTTTTGGTCATATCACTGTCTACTGAAAGGACAAGTTGAATAGATATGCCCAATGTATACCATTTACCATGTCAGTGTAAACTCTTTATTAACATTCATTCATTCAAGAGATATTTATTGTCTACCATGTGCCAACACTGCTGTAGGTGCTGAGGATACATTAATAAACAAACTAGACAAGAATCCTCTTCCTAGGCCTGAGATTCTATTGGGCAGAGAGCAACAGTAAACAGAATGAATGAATGAATGAATGAATGTGTGAATGATTAACATTATGTGTTAGATGGTAGAGTGCCAATGAGAAAAATAAAGTAGGGAAAAAGACATTATGGAGAAAAAAAAAGAGGGAGAGGGAAAGGGAGTGCCTGTGTTGGTGGTAAAGGGGAAGGGGTTGTTTGTAGTTTTTGGTTGGCCAGAGAAGTGCTCTATGAGATGAAACTTGACTCAAGATCTGAAGGAGGTAAAGGAGTAAGCCCTGTAATTTAAACTATATTTTTATTGCTTTTGTTAAATAATCTTTGCAACAATTATTAAAATTCAATAAAAGCAGGTGTTCCAGGGACCATTCCATTTTGTGGTCCAAAATGACCAAAATGTCCAAGATTTTATGCCTATTTCTCAGCTCTTCTTTTTGATGGTTGAGTAGTATTCCAGTGTATAAATATACCACATCTTCTTTATCCATTCATCAATCGATGGCCATTTGGGCTCTTTCCATATTTTGGCTATTGTGGACATTGCTGCTATAAACACTGGGGTGCAGGTACCCCTTCGAATCACTATGTTTGTATCCTTTGGATAAATACCTAGTAGTGCAATTACTGGGTCATAGGGTAGCTCTATTTTTAACTTTTTGAGGAACCTCCATACTGTTTTTCAGAGTGGCTGCACCTGTTTGCATTCCCACCAACAGTGCAAAAGTGTTCCCCTTTTTTCACATCCTCCCCAACACCTGTTGTTTCCTGAGTTATTAATTTTAGTCATAGTGACAGGTGTGAGGTGATCTCATTGTGATTTTGTATTTCCCTGATGCTGAGTGATGTTGAGCATCTTTTCATGTGTCTGTTAGCCATCTGGATGTCTTCTGGAGCCCTGCTCTTAAATGCTATTGCTGCTCTTCCAATGACATGCTAATTTTAAAAAATCAAATAAAGCCACAACTGTACAAAGAAGAAAGATAAAAGTTACACAAATTTCCCATCCAGGTTATGCAAAAAATGATGCATTTTAATTAATATTTTACTTGGATATCTTTCTGTGTCTCTTTATGCACATCAATGGTTGTGAACATTTCACCCAAATAAAACAGTACATACAGTGTACTGCCTTTCCACTCAGATATATGTCATGGGCCTATTTCCAGGTCAATAAATATGGATCCATGCCATTATGTTTATTGAATTTTGAATATTTCATCTTATGGATACATTGCTATTTAGTTAGGCCATTTTTCAATTATTGAACATTTAAGTTACGGAAATCAGTCTATGGTCATATCTGCCCTTACTCTCTCTAGCCATTCCTAACAGCTGATGTGAATTCCCAGAAGATCAATATGGTCCTTCAGCAATTAGTACCCATTATGAAGATGACTTGAAGGAAAAGACAACTATTATAGGAATAGAAGTCACTTAGGACTTCGATAACAAATGTTTTAGGAATTTTTTCATTTAAGACATATAAGTTGACTTTTCCTTAGTCTTCCATTTATAGAATATATTGATTCCAGTTTTGGGGTTTGGGCAAGTTCATTTATGGTAGGATATTAAAACAGAATTGAGCATCACCTCCTCTGGGAAGCATTCCAGGCTATTCCTGTTAAGGAAGGTACCCCATTTCTGAACACCTATAGCTGTGTAGCCTTACCACTCCCTATTTTCACACTTACCATGCTTTGTTTTAGTATTGCTCTACTAGTCTGTTTTTTCCACCCGATGATAAAATCATTAAATGAAAAGCATTCCTTAATTTCTGGGTCTCCAGTACAAAGCTCACTATTACTGGAATCTAATATGTACTTTAAAAATGTCTTAGAAGAGAAAGGATGACTTCAAGGGAAGGTGAAGAACAGCTTAGCTTAATTATTAAAGATGGGCAATGGGCTGAAAGTGAAGGGTGAAAGAAAGAGCAAAAATGGGGAGGGGAGAAAAAAACTGAAAGACAAAATACGTGAACAAAAATATTGGTATTGTTGAATGAACAATATTGTCCCAGTTAAATGTATTAATATAATTTGAGAAGAACAAAATATTTATGCCAGGGACAGTATATTCGTTTACTAAATTACAAACGGTATTTTAAAAAATCTACTCTGTATATTTTACTAGAATTTATAGAAAGACTGTTGTTTCTGGCTGTAAATTCAATTTCATGATACTATAGGTATATATAATTCACTTAAAATACTTATTGAGGGTATACTCTGTGCATGGTAATACAGTAGACAGTGGACATTTAGATGTGAACAATTGAAGCCCTGCTCCCAAGAAGGACACAGTGGAATAAGATATTCAGAGTATGGTGTGATAAGTAGAATTATAGAAATGTTTATTATGCAAAGGTGCATATTGTGCAAGAATCTCAGGAAATTTTTCAGGAGTGCTCCAGGAGCTTTCGGGAGGAAATGACATCTCGGCAGAGTGGTAATAGAGCACATAGAGAAGGGAGAAAGAAAAGCAGATGAGCCTGAAGAGGGAGGCAGATGCCAGATCATGGAAGGTTTCAGGTACCAAGCTTGGGCTTTATCCTGCCAATGATTAGGAGCCAGAGAAGAGAGGAGCGAATTGCTTAGAGCCTCATAGGCTGCCTAGAGATTGGTAATTATAGGAGAGACAAAGAAGAACTTGATAAAGCAGCTGCTTCTTTATGCTAAATGGCAAGTCTTTGGGGCAAGTGAATCTTAATGTAAAAAGAACAAGATGCCCAGACCTTGAATTTCTCTCACAATTCAGATAGACATCTTTGATTCTACAAATAATAAGGTCCACAAATATTAGTGGTTCCTCTCAGGTTAAAACTGGTTAAGTGAGACAGGCTGGACTTCGGGGCAAGTTTTATGAAATCACCACTATTAGTGCTGAAGGACCTTTAGATGGCTCCGTGCAACTCGTCTGCAAGACTCCTCTATGAACAGACCAGGGAGGGGCCTCTCCTTACACAGGCAGCTCAGCTGCTTTTAAAAGAGTACATCTCAATATAAGATCTGTTTAGGAGGTGGAGCCAAAGTTCTGTCCAATGTAATTGTCATACTCACTGGCCCTAGTTCTTTGCTCACAAACCCCACAGCCCATAACGTATTTTATTTTCCAGGATAAGCATCACTAGGTCCTTCAGTCTCATGGTGTTCCATGGTTTTACATCTGCCTTCTGCCTTTGTTTCTGTAACCTTACCTATGACTTTCCTCTGATTGTGTCCTGTTTTGGTCATGTGCCTTTAAACTGTGGGATCCAGAGTTGGAGTCCAAGATCAAGATTCTCACCATTGTTGGCATGAAAGTGAGACATCTGTAACCCTTAGGAGTTAAGAAGGAAAAATAAGGCACTAGTATATTTGCATGTTGGATATAGATCTAGGAAGAGAACTTTTCAGAGGCAATTTTCTGCGCAGTATTAGCATTTATTCAATTCTGACCTTTGAGCTATAGGCAATGAGAGGCAGCTTTTTTAAGTTTTTCTTTCCTAATGCTGATTTTCCAGGCATGAAGGTGCCAGCAGGGGCTGGCAAATAACACAGCCAAGCTTTTCTCCTATTCCCTTCACCTCCCGGACATCTCATGAAGCACTCTCTTGTTTGATCAATTCTTTGCCACCTAGTAAGGAAGAAGCCTACAGGGCCTGCCTTAGCAAGACTTCCCAGAGGCTCCAAATGAATATTGAGTGGCTCCCTGCAAACTCACCAGTCTGGTGAAATGTAACAGGAGTCAAAAAGTTCTGAGATGCTTAATGGCAAGAGAAAAGGATGGATTTTATCAAGAGTTTGGAGAGGTTTTCTGCGGGGGCCATATTGTTAAATTGTGTCTGGTCGGAAAAACTCACCAAACTTGTAGGACATGTCTCAGAAGGTATGATTTGCATTTGCTCTTTTTTTTTTTTTTGAATTATGTTGAGCTTTTGTTTTCAGGTTCTTCTCCATTTATTAAATATGTTTATTTCTTTAGCAATTACTATGTGCCAGACACTATGCCAGATGGTTGGAATATAAATGTTAACAGGAAAATTGTAGTTCCTTCTCTGATGAGATTTATATTACACACACACACACACACACACACACACACACACACACACACGGGGAGAGAGCAAGTGAGGGAGGTTGAATAGGTATCAACTGTGCTTAGCACTTTGAAGGAAACAAAGAGGTGTAGGCATAAGAACATTCAGATAGGATGGTCAGAGAGTGCCAAACTTAGGCTGAAGGATTAAAAGAAGATAGTTATACAGAGATCAGTAGATTTGTTGGCCAGGGTTGCTGTAACAAAGTACCACGAACTGGGTGGCTTAGAACAACTGGGATTTATTGTCATAGTTCTGAAGGCCAGGAGTCTCAAATCAAGGTGTCAGCTGGGTCTTACTCCCTTGGAAGGCACTGGGGAAGAATCTGTTCTAGGCTTCCTAGTCTCTGGTANNNCATTCCTTGCTTTGTAGATGGCCATCTTCCTCCTGTGTCTCTTCACTTGTCTTCTCTGGGTGTGTCTGTGTCCAAATTTCCTTCTTTTATAAGGACATTAGTCATATTGAATTAGGGCCCACCTAGTGACCTTGTTTTAATTTGATTACCTCTCTAATGGCCTTCTCTCCAAGAAGGTTGCATTCTGAAGTATTGGGATTAGGACATCCGATATATGAATTTGCCTGGGAGAGGGGGGGGGGGCACAATTCAACTTATAACAAGCAGGGCAGATATTATTCCAGGGAGAAGAAACACATGTTCAAGTCCCTGAGCTATGATGGAACCTGGAGAGTGGGAGAGACAGAAGGCTGGTGGTCTGCAGAGAGTGGGCAGGGGAGACCAAGAGAGGAAACCCTTTGGCAACTATAAAAACATCAATACGGATGCTTCATTCATTTTTGCTACTAACACCTGCTGCAGTAGCTTTTGAGGGACAGATGGAGATTGTTCAAATAGTTTTGTCTTTTCCTCTCTGTAGTTCATGGAGGGCAGCTGGGGATGGGGAGCAGTGGGGAACCCTGACTGGTCATGGTAGTTGCCAATTTAGAGAGCAAAATTAATTTTCTCTCAAGTCAGATTGCCACTTTTGTGTCCCCTGGCTGGACCAGGAACCACAGGAGCCATCCTGTGAATCGTCTCCAAATAAAACTGTGAAAGACAGCAGGACACGGGCTTTGCACCATGTCAGAGTCAGATGCCAAGTGGCCTCCTCCGGGGATCACACCACTCTTCTGGCTGCTGGGTTGGTATCGAGAAGACTGGGGCTTGAATGCAGTGGGGAAGGACACAGAAGAGGTGAAAATGAACATTGTGGAATTATGATCTCACTCCTCCCAAATTGCTTTGGGCTTAGTATATTTAAGAAATTGGACTTTACGTCATCTGTGTTTTCAGTTTGACTACCCACATCCCCAGGTCCATTGATGCCAATGTATTTTTCATGAATCTGTATTTATCTTCTTGGTGATGTTATTTCTATTTCCTTTACCCTGTCTTAATCTACTCTCAAGCACGGAAGTTTATATTTCTTATTTTATCTCACATCCTTGAGAGCCCTGGGCCAGACTCCCTCTCACTATAGTGATTAAATGGAACTCGTTTTTAATTTTTTTTGAAGTTCACGTGTACTTCGTTCCTTTAATCCTTAAACAACTTTGTAAGGTAGGGTAGCTTAACTGCACTTTAACGATAAGGAGGCTGGAATCTGCAGAATCAAGTGGTAGTAAGACAGCGGCAGTATGTAGAGTGATAACAGCATTAACGAGGAGCCACATGCCTGGGTTCAAATCCCAGCACTGCCGTTTCCTGGCTGTGTGACCACAAGCTAGTTACTAAACTTTTTTGAGTTGCAGTTTCCTTATTTATCAAATGAAGGTGATAATACGTAACTCGCAGAGCTGCTATAAATACCAAATAAGTAAATATGTCTAAAGGACTTGGCCCAGTGTCCGGCATGTACTGCGTACCAAAAACTGGGTATGAATCTTAGTTGTAGAACTTACTGGCTATGCACACTTGGGAAAATTCTTTAATTTTATTAAATCCTCATCCCTAGTGTTCTCTCTACCAACCACTGTGCCAGACCACTATTGTGATGAGTAAAGGTGACATTCCTTGTTGAGGAATTAGGCAACTGTATCCAGCCTAATGAGCATTGCTTAAGATGAAGTCAGAATGGGATATGTTGTGCATGGTTTTGTAAATCAAGATACAGAGTTTGGAATTTATTTGAAACACACTAAGAAAGAATGGGAGGGTTTTACCTAGAGAAGTGACATGTTTTAAGACCACTTTGGCAATTGCAATTTAAATGGAAAGGTGGGGATTGAGAGTTGAAATGGAACGGCCAGGAGGATATTTCACTTATTCAGTCAATAAATGTGGCAGCCAAGACTATGGTAGAAGCAGAGGCTGGGAGAAATGACCCAATTTCGGATCTATTTTTGAGGTAATATTGGACAACTTTGCTGATGGATTGGATGTGGGCAGTGAAGAAAAGGTGAGAAGTTGGTGCTAATGCCCAGAGGATGATGGTGCCATTTACTGGGAAAGACGAGGATGGGGATGGGCTTCAAGGGGGTGATGTGAGTTCTGTTGGGGCATTTGAAGTTTGAAGTGTTATGCTTGATACAAGATGCTGCTTGATTAATAAATGAATAAGCATTTAATGTGTTCTATGGGTTTTTATATTGCAATCCCCACTTCCCCGAAAGGTGATATTAACATTGACAATGCATCTCATGAACTAGGAATAAAAGATCAATGTCCATAGAAGGAAGATGAAAGTCAGCCCCTAACAATAAAGATTAATAGAGCTGTGATAGAATACGTGATTTACATTTCAGCTACTCATAAAAAAACTCATGATCATTCACAACATTTGAGCATCTGAAAGTCAGAAGGCCACAAACCATTTGCATCAGGAACAATGTGGTTTTTGAAATGAGTGGCATACTTAACAATGTCTGTACCAAGAATTTTAAAGCAAATCAGAAGCAAATTTATAGTGAATTTAACCATGTTATGTTAAATTGGGGGTGAGAACATTAAAGTACAGCCTCTCAATGTACATGAGAGGGATCATGGCAGATTCTCTTCCATCTTTGAGTCATTGGTAGTTAGCACAGCAGCAGGCAAAGAGTTTGTGCTTAAAAAGTTGGGTCAAGAACGGAAGAGGGAGCAAGGAGAGGAAAGTAGGGGGCAGATGCTAAGCCACAAGCAACACTTCTCTCCCCATGACAATCACCTTGAGGATACAGTAAAATCTACCAAAACTCACCGAAAACTTGGCATTATTAGAGTTCACATGGGAACCAAAGAGAGGGATTAGTATCTTACCCAGGGTGACATGGCTGTGTATGATAGCAAAAGCCACAGTGTTAGCTCAATACTGACTATTTGTAAAGTAATGCTTAAATTTAGGGAATGCCCCAGGGCTATGGGTTGAATTGCACCCCGACCCCTGCTTCCCAAATTTATATGTTGAAGTCCTATAACTTCTAGTATTTCAGAATGTGACCTTCCTTGGAAATAGGGTCTTTACAGAAGTAATCAAGTAAAAATGGAGTCATTAGAGTGAGTGCGCCCTAATCTGATATGACTGGTGTCCTTACAGACAGGGGGAATTTGGATAGCGATATACATAGAGGGAAGATGATTTGAAGAGACATGGGCAGAAGACAGTCATCTATAAACCAAGGAGAGAGGACTAGAACAGATTCCCTTGCAGTTGTCAGTAGGAGTCAACCTTGCTGATATTTTGATGTTGGAATTCCAGGCTCCAGAACTGTGAGACAGTAAATTTTTGTTGTTTAAGCCCCCGGTCTGATTATTCTGGCAACTTTAGCAAACTAGCACACCCAGGCCATGGAATCCAGGTTTTCACAGTTGTATTGACATCTCGGGGGCCAGATAGCCTTCCCACTGGCATTGAGCTGTATATAGTCTACCGCAGTGCTTCTCAAACACCGATATGAATCACCTGCAGAGCCCACTAAAACACAGACTCCTGGACCTCTGCCCCTGGAGGTTCTAATTCAGTAGGTCTGGGGTGATGCCTGAGAACTTACATTTCTAGCAAGGATCAGGTGTTGCTGACACTGCTGGACTGTACTTGAGGAGCACTGGCCTAACACAATGCCTGGGACACAGTAGATGCTTAATGAAAATCAAATGAATTAATTTTGGGAATTCTGCTTTAGACAAGGGGTCACTCATCTCATTCAATGATTCTTAATTGGGGATATGCTGGTATGCACGGAATTCAGATTTCTGGAGAGCATATTTAGGATATGTGTATTTTGATAGAGACTATGGTCAAAGAGAGCTGCTCCAAGCAAGGCACCATTTGAAGCAGACTGCTTTAACAAAGTTACTCTGATGTTGTTGAGAAGGAGAAGGTTTTGAAGGATAGAAGTAATTGTTGCAGCCAGAAGTCTGTAGTTGCAAGTGATTGAAAGTGGTGACTGGGTCAGAGAATGCTAATCATCCATGAAGTGGGCTCACCACGACTCTGACACCGGTCTCCGGGTGCACTCTGTGGTAGGTGCATCTTTGCTGAATGGATACAAAGTGAACTTGACGGGAAAGGAGACCTCAGCAGTCCTACAAAGGCAATTTTGCAAGCTGTCTGGCTGTGGAATTAGTGGAATGTTTGCTCAGGAAGAAACAGCTGACGTCAACTTTGCTCTCTTTGTATCTCAAGGGCATATGCCTCTGGCCCGCACCGACACTCGCAGAGGGAAGAATGGCTTCCGGAGGGAGAGGTTAAAGAACAGGTCAGCTGGGCAGCCACGCTTTCATTTCCTCCCTCCCCCCATTTGTCATATTTCTGGCAAGGTGAATCCAATGCCCAGTAATTCCTTCTGACTTTCTAAGAGCTATGGGACACACAAGTGTGAGAAAAGTCATCCCGGCACTAACAGGATTAGCTCGGCTTGGTAACCTAATCACTCTGGCCAGAGAGAATACAAAGGAAGGCAATGGGCAGGAGGCAAGAGAAGGAATCATAAATGGGAAGTTTCTTTAAATACCAAGAAGCGAGTGTACATATGTTTTGTCTTACAAAAGCTGACCTCTTTTCCATTGACGGGGGGGTTGTTAAATATGAAATGGGAACATGTCTTATCTCTGCCTTCACTAGAAGAAATCCCAAGGACTGGCATATAAGGTACTATAAAAGCTTTGTTGAATAATTAAATCAAAGGCCATTCTGATATTGACAAAATAATAATAGAAGCAGTAATTAATTAAGAGAGGCAGAGTAGTGTGGCAGAATGAGGACTAAACTTGTTGACAGACACTAGGCTCTAATTTTATTTCTAGCACCACTTGCTGGAGAGACTTGAGGAAATCACTTGCTCTTTCAGGAACTTTATTTCTGTATGGGTAAAGCAAAGAAATTGGACTAATTTTTCTCCAGTGTTTTATTGGATACCCACCAATGAGTAGAGTATAATGAGTTAACTTTTAATTGTGTATGTTTTGTATAATAGATTAATAATTATATTCCTAAGGTTAGGGTCCATCTCCGTTGGGTATGTAATTTTAGGCACTGTAAGTGTCTTGCATGAAAGGTTCAGATGATAAAAGGAAAAAGCATGATGGTTAGAGCATGGATTATGGAGTTTAGATAGAGCTGGTGTTTGAATTTTCTCTTTGCCATTTACTAGCTGTGTGACACCAGGCAGGTTGCATAAATTCTCTGGTCTTCAGCTTTCTTATCTAAAAAAATTGAGAAATTGGTAATATATGACCATAACTGTTGACATCATAATTCTTCATTTTCCTTAAAGAAGTTGATGGGAAGGTAAATTTATAGGTGGGACAGCTTAGGGAAGTCCTGTGCTGGGCACATTTCTCTCATTCATTGAACAATCATGGATGAACTGATGTGATTTGATATGAAGTAAATAAGATAGGGCCCCTGAATTCAAGGAGCTTAAGGTCTAATAGAGGCAGATACGTTTTCATGCTTATTTTCCCTTAACCGAAAGACAGATCTTTGAGACCTTCATGTGTAGAAAAATTACCTACTTTCTCCATATTTTATTTTTTATTTTTTTACTTTTTAAAAAAACTTTTAATTAATTAATTTATTATTAAAATTTTTTTTATTATATTATGTTAGTCACCATACAGTACATTCCTGGTTTCTGATGTAAAGTTCGATGGTTCATTAGTTGCGTATATCCCATTCCCCCATCCCCCTCCCCTCTGAAGCCCTCAGTTTGTTTCTCAGAGTCCATAGACTCTCCTGCTTCATTCTCCCTTCTGATTACCCCCACTTTCTTTATCCCTTTCTTCCCCTACCGATCTTCCTAGTTCTTTTGTTGCATAGATGAGAGAAATCATATGATAGTTGTCTTTCTCTGCTTGACTTATTTCACTTAGCATTATCTCCTCCAGTGCCGTCCATGTTGCAGCAAATGTTGAGAAATCGTTCTTTCTGATAGCTGAGTAATATTCCATTGTATATATGGACCACAACTTCTTAATCCAGTCATCTGTTGAAGGGCATCTCAGCTCCTTCCACGATTTAGCTATTGTGGACATTGCTGCTATGAACATTGGGGTGCATATGGCCCTTCTCTTCACTACGTCTATATCTTTGGGGTAAATACCCAGTAGTGCAATGGCTGGATCATAGGGTAGCTCAATTTTTAACTTTTTAAGGGACCTCCACACTGTTTTCCAGAGTGGCTGTACCAACTTGCATTCCCACCAACAATGTAGGAGGGATCCCCTTTCTCCACATCCTCTCCAACAATTGTTGTTTCTTGCCTTGTCTATTTTTGCCATTCTAACTGGCGTAAGGTGGTATCTCAGTGTGGTTTTGATTTGAATTTCCTTGATGGCTAATGATTTTGAACATTTTTTCATGTGTCTGTTAGCCATTTGTATGTCTTCATTGGAAAAGTGTCTGTTCATATCTTCTGCCCATTTTTTGATTTGTTTATTTGTTTCTCGTGTATTGAGTTTGAGAAGTTCTTTGTAGATCTTGGATACCAGTCCTTTATCTGTAGTGTCATTTGCAAATATATTCTCCCATTCCGTGGGCTGCCTCTTAGTTTTTCTGACTGTTTCCTTGGCTGTGCAGAAACTTTTAATCTTGATGAAGTCCCATAAATTCATTTTATCTTTTGTTTCTCTTGCCTTTGGGGATGTGTCATGAAAAAGGTTGCTTTGGCCGATGTCGTAGAGGTTGCTGCCTATGTTCTCCTCTAGAATTTTGATGGATTCCTGTCTCACATCGAGGTCTTTCATCCATTTGGAGTTTATTTTTGTGTATGGTGTGAGAGAGTGGTCAAGTTTCATTCTTTTGCATGTAGCTGTCCAATTTTCCCAGCACCATTTATTGAAGAGACTGTCTTTTTCCCACCGGATGTTTTTTCCTGCTTTATCAAATATTAGTTGCCCAAAGAGCCGAGGGTCCATTTCTGGGCTCTCTATTCTGTTCCATTGGTCTATGTGTCTGTTTTTGTGCCAGTACCATGCTGTCTTTGTGATCACAGCTTTGTAGTACAGCTCGAAATCCGGCATTGTGATGCCCCCAGCTTTGTTTTTCCTTTTCAACAGTTCCTTGGTGATTCGGGGCCTTTTCTGTTTCCATACAAATTTAAGGACTATTTGTTCCAGTTCTTTGAAAAATGTCCTCGGTATTTTGATCGGGATAGCATTGAAAGTGTAGATTGCTCTGGGTAGCATGGACATTTTAACTATGTTAATTCTTCCAATCCATGAGCATGGAATATCTTTCCATCTTTTTATGTCTTCCTCAATGTCTTTCAAGAGTGATTTATAGTTTCTAGAATATAGGTCCTTTACGTCTCTGGTTAAGTTAATTCCAAGGTAACGTATGGTTTTTGGTGCTATTGTAAATGGGATGGATTCCCTAATTATCCCTTTTTGTTGTCTGATTGCTGTTGCAAGGACTTCTAGTACTATGTTGAATAATAGTGGCGAGAGTGGGCATCCTTGTCGTGTTCCTGATCTTAAGGGAAAGGCTTCCAGCTTTTCCCCATTGAGAATGATATTTGCTGTAGGCTTTTCATAGATGGTTTTTATGAGATTGAGGAATGTACCCTCTATCCCTACACTTTGAAGGGTTTTAATCAGGAAAGGATGCTGTATTTTGTCAAATGCTTTTTCTGCATCTATTGAGAGAATCCTATGATTTTTGAATTTTTCTTTCTGGATAATATCTAAGACACTGATAGATTTGCGAATGTTGTACCACCACTGCATCCCAGGGATGAATCCCACTTGGTCATAATGGATAATCCTTTTAATGTACCGTTGGATTCTATTAGACAGGATCTTCTTGAGGATTTTGGCGTCCATATTCATTAGGGAAATTGGTCTGTAATTCTCCTTTTTGATGGGGTCTTTGCCTGGCTTGGGGATCAAGATAATATTAGCTTCATAGAATGAATTTGGTAGCTTTCCTTCTGTTTCTATTTTTTGAAATAGCTTTAGGAGAATAGGTATTATTTCTTCTTTGAATGTTTGGTAGAATTCCCCAGGAAAATGTCCGGGCCTGGAGTTTTGTTTTTTGGAAGGTTGTTTATCACTGTTTCAATCTCTTCATAATTAATTGGCCTGTTTAAAAAATCAGTTTCTTCCTGTTTCAGTCTTGGTAGTTTATAGGTTTCCAGGAAGTCCTCCGTCTCTTCCAGGTTGATTAATTTATTGGCATAAAGCTGTTGATAAAAGTTTCTAATAATCCTTCCAATTTCATTGGTGTTGGTTGTGACCTCTCCTTTTTCATTCATAATTTTATTGATTTGGGTCCTTTCTCTATTCTTTTGGATAAGTCTTGCCAGTCGTCTGTCAATTTTATTGATTCTCTCAAAGAACCAGCTTCTAGTTCTGTTGATCTGCTCTACTGTACTCCTGGTTTCTAATTCATTGATTTCTGCTCTAATCTTGGTCAGCTGCTTTCTTGTGCGTGGATTAGGCCTGTCCCTCTGTTGGTGTTCCAGCTTCTTTAGGTGAGAATATAAAAACTGCATTTTAGATTTTTCTGTTCTTTTGAGTGAGGCTTGGATGGCTATGTATTTCCCCCTTAGGACGGCCTTTGCAGTGTCCCATAGGTTTTGGACTGTTGTGTTTTCATTCTCGTTGGTCTCCATAAATTGTTTAAATTGATTTTTGTTTTCCTGGTTTATCGAATCATTCCTGAGCAGGATGGTTCTTAGTCTCCAAGTGTTTGAGTTTCTTCCAAATTTTTCCTTATGGTTGAGTTCCAATTTCAAAGTGTTGTGGTCTGAGAATATGCAGGGAATAATTTCAGTTTTTTGGTATCGGTTGATACCTGTTTTGTGTCCCAGAGCATGGTCTATTCTTGGGAATGGTCCATGGGCGTTAGAATAGAATGAGTTTTCTTTGGTTTTGGGGTGTAGTGTTCTATATATATCTATGAGGTCCAACTCGTTGAGTATGGCATTCAAAGCCCTTGTTTCTTTGTCAGTTTTCTGCATGGGTGCTCTGTCTATTTCTGATAGTGAAGTGTTGAGGTCCCCTACTATTAATGTATTTTTATCTATATGTCTCTTTATTCTGGTTAAGAGTCGGCTTGTGTATCTTGCTGCTCCCCTGTTGGGGGCATGTATATTTATAATTGTCGTATCCACTTGTTGGATACATCCTTTAAGAATAATATAGTGCCCTTCTGTGTCTCTAACTG
>NW_024424341.1:15862657-15975426 GCF_017311325.1 Ursus maritimus
TGCCATGTACATATTTTAATGATGCCATGTTGCCAGTAAAGTCTTTGTTTCTATCGATTGTGACTTTCTGTTCTGTATCACTCTTGGGGCCTTTTTACTTTTATAGAACCCCCTTAATATCTCCTGTAGGGCTGGTTTCGTGGTTCTGAAATTGGTCAATGACATGGCGATTCTGGAAGGTCTTTATTTTTCCATCAATTCTGAATGACAGCCTTGCTGGATAAAGGGTACTTGGCTGCATGTTTTTCTCTGAAAGAGCTTTAAAAATGCCCCCCCCCCAACGCTTTCTCTCATTCCAGGTCTGTGTAGCAGGTCTGACGTAATTCTGATGCCTTTGCCTTGGTAGCGTGAGAAATTTCTTTGCCCTGGCCGCTTTCAATACTGTATCCTTGGATCTAATATTTAATTGGATCTATGACGTGACATGGCGTAGGTTTGTCGTGGTTGAGCTTGGGAGGGGTCCTCTCTGCCTCTTGGACACGGATGTTTGTTTCCCTTGCTAGATTAGGGAAGTTTTCAGCTACAATTTGTTCAAATATCTTTCTAGTCCTCTGTTTTTCTCCACCCCCTCGGGGATGCCGATGGTTCTGACATTGGAACATTTCATTGAGTCAGTAATCTCCCGTAACCTACATTCATGAGCATGGATTTTTTTAAGTCCAGATTCTATTTTAGTTTTCTCTTCTACTAACCCATCCTCCAATTTGCTGATACGTTCTTCTGCCTCATTCACCCTGACTGTCAGAGTCTCTAGTTTTGACTGCATTTGGCTCATAGAATTTTTAATTTCTGCCAGATTCGCTCTCATTTCCACCCTTAGAGATTCTATATTCTCATTAACATTTTCGTTAATACTTTTTTCAAGTCTACACATCATCTTGACCACTGTTACTCTGAACTCCATTTCTGATAATTTGGTTATATCCATATCCATTAGTTCTGTGGCAGAGGCCACAGACTCATTGTGTTTTCTTTGCTGGGGGGCATTTCTCCTTCTCGTCATTCTGATGAGGAGAGGTTGCGGGGTTGTCCAGAGCCCAAATTATTGACTGGGACCCAGGCTGTGTGCCCTTGTTTTATAGGGATCTTAGGGATGTGGGCTTCTTGATTTTTCAGCCTGCCTTCTTGGGGAGGGGCCTGTGGTCCGATACTCAGGCAACCCTGTTTGGGTAGAGTCTCCGTGTCCCCTGCAAGGGGGGATGGTGATGGGCACGCTGTGAGCCGGTATTTCCAGGCTTTTGTTTCTGGCGGCTTTCCTTGGCGGCTTACTGTGCCTCTTCTGAGAATCAGAGCAGCAGTGGTGGAATCTCAGCCTCTGTCTCAGAACAGAGGGATTGTGGACCGTTCTCCACTGATGTTCTGGCCACTTTAACTCTGTTTCTGTTGGTGCTGCTCAACCCTGCAGTGTCCCGGGATGTGTGCTCCACACCTGGCATCCCAGCCCTCACTTCCAGGGCCAGCGCGTCTCTGTCCTTTGTGTTTCTAACACCGCCAGCCGCCCCACGCGCTCCGGAGCTCCCGGTCTCAGTCTGGTTCCAGTGAGCACACCGAAGCTCCATTTCAGTCTGGTGGCACGCTCCCCGCTCACGGTCTCAGTCTGCTCTCTCGCAGGTGCCGGTCTGCGAGTCCGCCCGCTTCCCCGTGCAGGTGGCTACCGTTTCTCGGTGCCGGAACGCAGCGGCTCCCTCCCGCTTCCGTTTATCTTCCGATATGTGTGCGCAGTTTCACGGCTCCCCGCTTCGTACCTCAATACTCAGCGCTGGAGATGTTCATTTGTAGAGATCCAGATGTATCTTCCTGCGTCTCAGGCTGATTCTGTGGATGTTCAGGCTGGTCTGGTACCTATTCAACTCGACTCAGGGGACCAGCTGAAAAAGGGGTCCCCTACTCCTCCGCCATCTTAACTCAAAAAAAATATAAAAAGATATTCTTGGACCAGGTGCACAGAGAAGGGACCGATCATGAAATGTTCATGAGGAGCACATACTTGAACAGGTACTTGAGTGAAGCACGTAGTGTTCCAAATAGTCCTGCTGGTTGATGGACTGGACCCTGAGGGGCACAGAGAGCATGGTACTGTGGTTATGACAGTTAACAAATCCATATTTTAATATCACCATATGCAAGGATAGGGGTGGTGTCATTTAATTTATTTTATCAACTGGATGCACAGTACCAGCCTCTAGGAATTACACATCACAGAAAAGTTTTGCTTTTCTCTTGGCTGCCTTTCCTTCCTCTGGTTCCCAGAACTTGTCTCCTCATCTCAATACAGGCTTGAGAATCAGTGTGAAGAAAGGTTGAGCTTATTGAACAAAATAAAGATAGATGGATTGCGTGTCTGGGGAGGAAATGACCTCAGCAACTGTTTTTGACCAAATGGTGAGCAAAAGATGTAGGGGAGATTGTCGCTACCTAAGATGGGTAAAGTTTAGCTTCTCTAGAGCAGTACATTGCACATTACATGTGTGACAAGGATGAGTGAATACTATTTCCTACTAGTACTACTGAACTTATCTAGGCCACACATTGTTAAAGAAATGGAAAAATAGGAAGCAGGTTATTTACTTATTTATTGAAGTGTAATTAGCATACAGTGTTATATTAGTCGTAGGTGTACAACATAATGATTCAAGAATTCTGTATATTACTCAGTGCTCACTACCATAAGTGCAGTCACCATCTGTCACCAAACAGCATTATTACAATCTGGAAAACATGGCTTTTGAGCATGCGGAGAAATTGAGTTTTACTTGTAGAATCAAAGAAATCAACCAGTAATTGATCAGCAGAAATGACTGAGGTTCGCTTCCAGATAATGTTTCCCCTGGATTTTCATGATAGCATTTCCTCATTTAGTCATCAAAATTTTATTGGATGTCATTTCTGTGTTAGGTACTAGTTTGGGTCATGGATATGAAGTAGAAGGAAATCGAAGCTTATTTCGGAACACATAGCAATAAGCAATTTGATTCAGTACTCATTCCTACAACAGAAGCATAGATGGGTATTGTAGGAAGTAGATGTCATGGGTGAATTGAGATAGTAACAGCAGATTTCTCAAAAGATGTAACATTTGAACATAGACATATTTCTCTGAATAGATTATTAGTTACCCTGGAATCCTCATCTTAAAAGGTAAGATAATGCTTGGTGTGATTTCCTCTCATCAAATATAACTTATTAAAAATCTATAGGTTAAGCACCTTGATCATTTATAAGGCGTTATGAGCATAAAGTAAGGATCAAGCTTCAATCACTAGAAGTCGAGATTGTGCATGCGTGCGTGTGCACATGTAAGTGTATCTTCTCCTCCTCCCTTCCTCCTTCTCTGCCTTCCTCTTCCTCCCTATTTCCCTTCCCCTCTCTCTCTCTCTTTCTTCATCTCAGATCTGAGAGTTGTTTTCCAGGAATGCCTTTGCAGAATTCAGATCACATGTATTTCATCAAAATAGCTTCTTTAGGATAATCTCCTCCAAATCTATTTTTTTGCAGGGAATGAGAGGAGGATAATGTGCAGCTTTTAGAATGACTATGAATGAATCATGAATTCTGACTTTTGCCTAGTTTGTTTTGTTATGAACATTTTGTGGCTATTAAAAAAAACAACAGAAAAAGAAACATTGTACTGTTGGCAGACGTAATGAAAGTCTGTAATTTAAGCAAAGCCCAAACTAAAACATTACAGGCTTATATCTAAGTTTTTCATTACTAAGAAATGTAAACTCTTTTTAATTTTTCTTTCCAAATGGAAGATACCAGATGTTCATCTGTTACCATGAAAGACTATTTTAATTGGCAGTTGTGGTCTCAGAGTAATTTTAAATTGCTACCAGGCTGTCACTTTTGCTTTTGCTGACTTGCAAGGAGTTTTAATGGCTCCCCCACTGGGCTAGACTTTATCCTTCTAGTTGGAACTGTTGGATCACCTCAATTTATGACAAACTTAGAAGAGATTTAAATAGTTCACAGAAATGCAATGAAAATGCCTCAGAGTAGTGTGATGTTTTAGAAGCACTCTGAGATTCAGAGATATTACTTGTTATGAGGAAACGTGTACAACAGATAGAGGCGTCCCGGGTAAGGACGAATAAGGTCCTTTGGTCAGATTGAATTTTTATAATTACTATAAAATACTTATAACAACTACTGGTTAACAAGCAGCGATCACCTCTGCATATAATCTATCAAATTGGATTATTGGAGTGGCTAAAGGAATTAGAACACTGGTTTCCTGTCAGCTTGCTTGCTTTGTCCATCTTGATGATTGCGTGGGAAACATTTTATGACAATTTTGTGTGAGTAGGTATTTAATCAAGGTATAGGTGTTCGGAAGAACGGGGATTGGAAGACCATACAGGGTGAAAGTAAGCACAAGGGGCTGGGAACCAGAGGATCTGGAACTTATTCTAGCTTTTCTGCTAGTTAGCCATGTGAGTGATGTGAGTGTTTTGTGAAGTGGGGGCATTGGGCAATATGATTCTAGAGATTTCCTCCAGTAAAAAGAATTTACAATTTTTATTCTCACTTCATACACTGTGTGTTTTTCTGGCTTTGCTTCTTCAACCTCTGGAACTTTTTACTTTCTCAAGATCTGTGGACCCAAATGTCTCCTGTGTTCTCTGAGAAAGAATCTTGTGTACGGTACAGGTACGGTAGGTAGAGTGAGACAGAGATGGGCATGAGTCCTAGACCTTGGGAAAATTGTTTTACGTCATCTGAACCCCCTTTATATCTATCTGTAAAATGGATGTATATGCCTCACAGGATTTTGAGAATAGACTGAGAATTGTTGTAAAATGCTTAGTAGAGAGGAATTGCAGAGTGATAGAGTACGTTTTCAGCATTTCTATTGCCTATCTTTTTAATTTGTGCCATTCTGGTCCAGTATAGTTTTATCACATTTTGATTGTAATTTTAATTTTTCCTTTGACAAAAGAAGTTGAGCATCTATTTTTTTTTAAGATTTATATATTTATTTGAAAGAGAGGGCTTGAATATGTGAGCCAGGAGAGGAGCAGAGGGAGAGGGAGAATCCCAAGCAGACTCCCTGCTAAGCGGAGCAGGGAGTTATCTCACAACCCTGAGATCATGACCTGAGCGGAAATCAAGAGTCGGATGCTTAACACACTGAGCCACTCAGGCACCCCAGTTGAGCATATTTTTATATATTTACTGGTCACTTGAATGCCATCTTAGGTAAATTTCTTGTTCAATTATTTTGCCCATTTTTCTAATGGTTGTTTGTCTCTTAATGATACATCTAAAAGAACATGTATTTTAAAAACAAGTCCTTTGCAAGTTGCAAGTTGTGTTGTTACAGGGCTGCTGTAACAAATTATACAAACTTGGTGGCTTAAAAAAACAGAAAGTTATTCCTCAGTTGTAGAGATCAGACATCTGCAATCAAAGTATCATCAGGGCTGTGCTCCCTCTGGAGGCTCTAAGGGGAGGTTCCTTCCTTGCCTCTTCCAGTATCTGGTTGCTGGATGCGTTCCTCAACCTGGGGCTGCAGGACTCCAATCTCTGCCTCCATCTGCACATGAACCTTCCCGTGGTCTTCTGCCCTGCGTGCGTCTTTGTCTCGAATCTCCCTCTCCCTTCTATGTGGGTACCGGTCATAGGTCCAGTGTGGAGCTTTGGATACCGGATCCTAAATCCAGGGTGATCTCATCTCAAGATCCTTAATTTAATTTTATCTTTCAAGACCCTATTTCTAAATAACATTATGTTCACAGTATCAGGGTTTAGGATTTGGACATATATTTTCGAGATATACTCTTCAGTCCCTTACATATGTACTCTAAATATTTTCTTCAATCTGTGGTTTGCCTTGTCACATTCATGTGATATCTTTTGGTGAACGAAACTTATTTTAATGGGGCACAATTTATCTTTTTTCCCCTTTGTGATTAGGAATTTTGGGGTCTTTTTAGAGAAATATATGCCTTTCCCAAAGTAATGAAGTTTTCTCATGGGTTTTTACTAAAAATTTATTTTTTTATTCATGTATATGGATGCCTAGACTCTATTTGGAATCAATTTTTGTTATGGTGTGAGGTAGGAGTTAAAATTAATTTTTTTTCCTTTATGGGTATCTAAGTGACCCAGTATGAATTATTGGCTCTTCTTTCCCCACTGAACTGTGTAAACATGTTCAGAAAACAAATGATTATGTGTGGGTCTGTTTTTTGATATTCTATTCCAGCGGTTTGTTTGTTTAATTTTATACCAATATGGCATTGTTTAAATTACTGTATCATAAATTTTGATATGCTAAATCTTCCAGTTCTGGTAAATTGATAAATCTTCCAGTACTGTCCTTTGTCAATTTCCACACACACACACGTTCTCTCTCTCTCTCTCTCTCTCTCACTCACACACACACACACACCAGAGATTTTAATTTGGATTAGAATCAATTCATAGATTTATTTGGGGAGAATTAATATCTTAATAATACTGAGCGTTCTAGTCCATGAACATTGCTTATCTACAATTTCTTTATATTTTCTTTAATTCTCTCAATAATACTATTTTTAGTGTGGCAATCTTATACCTCTTTCATGAGATTTATCTTTAGTTATTTAATATTTTTGAAGCAATTATAAATGATATTATTGTACAAATTCACTTTTCTATTTTTGTTACTATATGATTTTGACATATTGACCTTATTTCCAACTATTTTGCTACATCCACTTAATTTTTTAGCATTCACTTATTTTAATAGTTTGCCTATAAATTTGCATTCATGTCATTTGTGAGAAGTGACAGTTTTATCATTTTCAATCCTTATGCCTTTGGGTTTTTGTTTTTGTTTTTCTTGCCTTATTTGATGAGCTATAGCCTCCTCCCCCATAGAGTTGAACACAAGTGTTGATACTCAGATCTCTTTTTTAAAAAGTGATAATTACTTTTTAGTCAGTATTTTCAATTCACTACATGGTACCCTTTGAGGACTTCTGCTTCACCTACATGTATTCTCTTTAATCCTGATTATTTCCCCAGTTCTCCTTTTTGGGGGCATGGGGACAGGAGTTCCACCTCCTTCCCTTTGCACCGAGTCCAAGCTTCAGAGCTGAGATTCTCCTCTGTCTCTCACTCCTCGCATCGGTTGCAATGGCTCTGTTGTCTGTCTCTCTGTCTTCTCTGTCTTCTCTTTCTATCTCATCACTGCCTTATGTCAGCGCCTTCTCTTGCCCTTTAGTAACCTCCTAAAAGAAAAACCTGTGGTTTTTCTGCTCTCCAGTGCTTCTTCCATTTCCGCATGCTCTGACATTTTCAATCCCCTCAAAACCACAAATAGCTTCTCATGGGAGGAAGAATGAGATTGACACTTCTTACTGTGGCACTCCTGGCCACAGGATCTGGACAGACAGTAAGTAAGGCCCGGTGACCAAAACACGCATTCAGGGGCATTGCCTCAGTTTGAAGTCTCACTACCCATTTACCAGCTGGATAGTCCTGGGCATGCAATTTTACCTCTCTTTACCTTGGTTTCTTCATCTGACATAGTATCTACCTTATATGTGGATTAAACAGTTTAATGTATGTCAAACACTCTGCATAGTCACATGATAAGCTTTATAAAACATTAATTTTGTTATCATGTTATTAAGGCTTTTTCTTCCAATAATAGCAGTATTGAGAACAAATTATACCCAACATTAAGCACTTAGTATGAACCAAGAACACTGTGACACACTTTCCTTGCAGTTTCTAATTTAATCAGTGACAACCCTGTGTTGTAAGTATCATTATGCTGTAGGAATAAACAATAGTAAGAGACGTATTTTCTGACCCTTCCCACATAGACCCTTCTTCTCAAATGTGCTTTTGATACTCCCGTGTCACAGCTTTGCTCCCATTTTCCTTATTCCTTGAAGGCTATTCTGCTTTAATGTCTCAGGATAATCCTATCCATCCTTTGGTGCTCTGGGCAGACTCCAAGGTGGAATAAAATGGAATGGAGAAGAAATTCGATTCAGAGTTTCTAAGCACATTTGTTGTAAAATAAACGTGCTAATTCCTTCCCCCTGCAGGATCAAAAGACAGCTTTACACTAGTGAGTTGGACTTTACTGGCCCCTTCATTAGCCAGGTTGATTCTTTACAAACTGACTACACTGACCCTCTGGCTCTTTTTGCAGTTTCAAGACAGCCTCAACTTGGTTCTTCCAAGTGGCTCATCAGACTGAGCTGAGTTAGTGCAGAGCTTCCAGCCAAGTAAGTCCTCTCAGCACGAGATGTCAAACATAAGACAGCTAATGCTGAGAGCCAGAGGAAGAAGGCTCTTCTTGACCCTGCTCTGAGACTAGTGCATTCACAGAGAAGTGGCTGGCAGGCTCCCTTTGATGCACTGAACAATGAACAGCAGGAATTAAGTCTTACCATATCCATTTCATGCCTGTGTGTGTGTGCGTGCGTGTGTGTGTGTGTGTGCGCGTGGGTGTCACGTGCACATACTTCATCCTAGCAAAAGACAATGTGAAGAGTCTGTGACCTATTATTTGAAAATAACCCACACAGGATCACAACTGGGCAGAGAGATCCTACAGGCTGGACAATGGTAACGGTAGGTAGAGCTGGGCACGCTTAGAATCCATTTTACAAATGAGGACATTGAAGGCAAATGAATGGTCATAAGTTTCCCACATTACTTGTGTTTGATCTGTGTTCTAAGCTTCCCCCAGTGTGGACATTTGCGCACAAGGTTCACAAACCATGGTTGAATTTTAAGTCTTCGTTGGGCTCTTCTTGAATGAGATAATAATGATGCCCATTCCAATGTAGATGGTCAGTATGGACATAATCTTTCCCTGCACAGTTTCTATAATCCAGAGTTGTTGTGGGACAGCTTCTCCTTCTAGTGGCTTCTAGACTGGAAGTGACATGGTTAGAGACACCCACTTGTTTGTCAGCACAGTGTTAAAGATGGAAAAAAATCTGAAGTTTAATTTTTTTGGAAGGTAGGGCATACACTCTCATGTTTCCACAAAATGGCATCACCTCTATCATCTCAAACCAGGTTTTTTGTTTGTTTTTATTTTTTACAAGTTTATTGGTCCTGTCTGGCCCCTGATGGAGTATAAATCCGTGATTGCTGCACCAGATACATTTTACTACTTAAATGGGCCTTAGAATTATAGACTCAGAAGAGACCTTGGACTCTAAAACTTAGAGTCAAGTGGCTATCAGGCTTGAATTTAAAAATTTATTGGTGGAAGTTGGGATATTTTCTTTAAAGATTATCCTGAGCAGAAATCCAATATATCAAACTGATAAAAGTGCAGCTGTTTTGTCTCCAGGTGTGTTATGGGGTGGAGGAATGAGAAGGGAAGGCTCCAAGTACTGTATCATTGGGTTTCCTCCTGGCCTCTGATGTACCTAGAAGGTAGGGCTCTGAGGTACCCAGTTTGAAAACCGCTGAGAAAGTGTGCTTCTTCACTTTACAGATCAAAAGTCAGGGGCCTGGAGGTGGCTCGGCGACAGTTCCCAGTTACAGTTCTCTTTCTCATCAGTGCGTCTAACATCTTGCCCAGTCAAATCTTTAAAAGTAGCTTAATAAACCCCCAAAACCGTGGGGTTTAGTTATCAGGACCAATTAAATAATTTTCATCATATTAATAATTTATAAATATATACTTCATTAATGAAAAATAATTTATTTTAGTTATTTAATTTATTATGTAGTTTATTTTATTTGTACATTTAATTTATTTCATGTATTTGATTTGGAACATTTCTTTGCACTTTTACTTTCTTTTTGTTTTTATTTTTTTAAAGATTTTATTTATTTATTTGCCAGAGAGAGAGAGAGGGAGAGTGCACAAGCAGGGGGAGCAGCAGGCAGAGGGAGAAGCAGATTCCCCACTGAGCAAGTAGCTGGATGTGGGACTTGATCCCAGGACCCTGGGATCATGAGCTGAGCCGAAGGCAGACGCTTAACCAACTGAGCCCCCCAGGCGTCCCTACACTTTCACTTTAGAATGTGATCCAGTGGTACCCTTGAGGCTGTAGACCTGCAGAGTCTGTGTATACCCCTTTAGAGTTCTGCTCAAGTTGGAATAATCTGTTAGGGCAGAAATATGCGTGAGGATTGTGAGCAAGAAGACCAGTTTGAAATCAGTGTATACGGTTTTTTATCTATGTGACCTTTGGAAAGCTATTTAATCTCACGGAGTCTTACTTAGCTCTTTTTAAGAGTAAGAATCTTAATGCCCAATTTATGGGGGTGTTTGGAATATTAAATTATGTAATGTCAGGGGTTCACTCAGTGTTTGGAATGAAGAAAGCAGGCAGTAAAAGTCATGTCTGCTGTACATATACCATCGTTTTAAAGGTTGATTCCACCTTCTAGACTCCTGCGTAGCCTGCCTTTGCAGATATTAGGCACTCAGGAAATGTTTGGGAGTGTGATGAATAAATATTACTAAACATAAAGAATGTGTCTTGTCTTCAGACTCAAGGAGTATGTATAGCTAACAATTTTCCTATGTTCAGAATAAAGGGTGGTTGGTGGGGAGTGAATCTGTGAATTTCTGCCTGCCATACAATATGTGTTTTATAGACCAAAGGAGGCTATCTCAGAGGAAGGAAACTTTCCTAAAAAGAAAAAAAAAAAAAGATGAAAGATCTTTCTTTCAACAAAGAACTGCTAGTACTTAACTCGTCAGGACAGGATTTTGAAAAACAGCATTCCCAAGTAGACCTTTGTAAAAAGCCTTAAAAAGAAGCAATGCAAACCCCATCTCCGCTAGCCTTTTATTATTTCTCATTGATAATGGCTTGCAAGAGCCTCATTTTAGAAAACTCAACACACAACTGTGTGAACATGAAAAGCAAACCTGCTTTCATAAAGCTGATGTTCCATTGGGTAAGTGAGGGCTCAGCAATAGCCTGGCCAATTATAGATTCTGGCTGTGTTTGCACTGTGCCCAAACAAGGGAAAGAAACACGAAAAATTCACCCCAAATGTGAAAATGTTTTGAAAAAAGAGGAACAAACTCTTGTTTATATTGAATGCAGTCACAAAGCACACATGCTTGAAACTCTTCTCCCCATATATATGCAACTTTTATAAGAAAGACAAATACTTGATCAGAATTCTGCAGTCTTTGAATTGTAGTCACTGACATTCCCAAAGATGAACTGATAAAAGTTTTAAGTAACTTGTAGATCATTAAATGATGTTTACATAGTTGAAAATTGATGGCGCATTAAACTATTCTTCAAATATTCATCAAATATTCAGATACCAGACAATGCTCAATTTGCTGGTGATACTGAAGGGAACAGAACAAAATCTCAGGTAGCTTATATTATAGTGAGAGTAATTGAAAACTAGTTCTGAGGTATTTTGAACACGGTACCGAATTAGGTAGTGGAAGACCTTCATTATAATCCCGGTTCTTGTAACGTAGCAGGTACTTGCTTAGTATTTATTTACAGAATTAATTCTGCCACTACCTGGTTCTGTATCTTGCACAAATCAGTTAAATTTAAGTTTTCCACAATCATAGAGTGTGAAAATTGTACTAAATGGTCTGTACAGAAGTTCTCAGTTTTAAAGTTCCATGATCACATAGATGTGATAACTTCATATTCTAGAATGGAAATCTTTAGTTTTGTTCTAAAAACATGCATTAAACAAATCACTCCTGACAGAGCTCTATGTTTATGGGAAACACACATTAAGAAGTCATGGGCACCTGGGTGGCTCAGTCAATTAAGTGTCTGCCTTCACTCAGGTCATGATCCCAGGGTCCTGGGATCGAGTTCCCCATTGGGCTTCCTGCTGAGCCTGCTTCTCCCCTTGTCTGCTGCTCCTCCTGTATGTGCACTCTCTCTCTTTCTCTGTCAAGTAAAAAAAAAAAAAAAGGAGTCATGATGTTTACCCTAAAATAGTAATCTGTTGAAGATTAATCTGTAGTATTTGTTAGTATGATTGGAGGAGAAGAATGGAGGCTGGTGTGACGATGGGAAAGCCTTAGAATGCAGTGAAATAGCCCATTCCCCAATTAAACTGTGTAAGTATGTGTGTGTATGCATAATTTATTTACATTATTTATTTATTATATATAATTTATTGTGTCTTGATGTCAACTAGTGAATAGCATACTATATATAACCGTATCTCTATATAGAATAGCACACTAAATATATATCTATCTAGAGGCAGAGGTAGGGCCCACATACCGAGAATGGACCACAAAAGAAATGGGTACAGGGCTATATTATAATGAGGTGCCAGAATGCAAACACACATGCATTTAGACGTGCTTGCACTGGCAGAATTCTCGAGAAGTATGGTGCAGTTGCCACCTTGGTCAGGAGTCCAGCGTCACCAGGAGTCCAGTGATATGTAGTCCTGTTTGATGACTGCAGGGCTCTTTTCTGTTGGTATCAGGTTCAGTGCCCGAGCTGATGGTTACTGGTGAGTTGGGGATTCAGTCTTAAGGGTCCTTCTTCTGCTCTTGTGAAGTGCTCCTGCAATAAATTCTCTACTTGCTATTACAGAACATTCTCTGTGTATCATACTATATTTTGACTATTCTTGCATTATTAACCAGAATGGTGTACAGGAAGAATTTATTTTGAAGGCAGATAGAGTTTTCCTTCCAAGTAAACAGCATTCTGTGTATATTTAGATGGGTTGCTTATTTTCTTTGAACATCAACTTCTTCACCTTCAAATGAATGGTACTGATAATAGCCTCTTAGGATTTGTGTTACAGATTCAATGAGGTAAGAGATAACAAGTGCCTAGCATAGATTCTGGCACATAACTAGTGCTTCAACTTCAGTCTGGAATGTTAGAAATTTTCCCCTTCTCCTGAAATCTTTGTCAAAAGTTTAAGTTACTGTGAGCATTGATTCAGTTATTTTCATGGAATTCTCTAAGCACATAATCAAACTTGTACATCTTTAAAAACCTTTCTGTAATTTGATTACCATTAACAGCTACCCTATTTTATCTCATTTAACGTTTATTGATTACCAGGTATAACTGGTCATAGTGGAAACCCATATGGCTTTTGGTCATGAACTGAAGCATTGGTACACTCCTAGGAGGCTGGATTGCTGGATGGGTAGCTTGTTTGTGCCTTTTAGTTTAGCTTGCACTCAATCCCGAATGTATCATTTCCATATCACAATGTTTTGTTGCTTAGTTTGCGTTAGCGTGAAACTTTGTGAGTCAAACTGAACCCAAGGTGAACAGAACTCATGATGGACCGTTCTGGCTCTATGGACAGTGTTATACCATTATCAGTCACTTTTCCTCTCTACTAGGGCCTAGAAGCATGCCAGAATTTTTTTTTCAAAAGGTATATAATTCTTTGTTTTAGCTGGCATGCCTCTACTCCAGAAATGTGGGGGTTGCCATTGTGAATTTTTGCTCTTCGGTTTGTCATAAACTCCACACAGCATCTTTTTCACTACTGATACCTCCAAAACCATATATTCTTCTGGCTCAAATATCCTAGGGGGCAGAGTTTTTGCACTGCAGCCTGGACCTTCTGCAAAGTCCGCTTATGCTCTACTCCCTATTCAGAGATGACAGCCTTCCATATACTTGGTATATGGATAAAAGTAGTAGCCCTAAATAATGAAAATATTGTCTCCAGAACCCAAAGAGATCCACCAGGTGATGTGCTTCCTTTGTTGTGAGTGAGGTGTAGGACTTCATAATTTGTCCTTTACCATGGAGGGGATATTCCAGCAAGTTCTGACCACCGAATCCCTAAAATTTTACTTAGATAGCAAAGTGCTGAAACTTTGTAGGGCTTATCTTTTCTCCTCTAGAGCACATGAAGCTTCCCAAAGCTTCTAACTTCATAGACATTTCTTATTTATCTCTTTTATTAGCATGGTATAATTGATGTACTGGAGCAAAACCCAAAAGTATCAGGCTGTTTCCAGGTAATTTAACTATATCTCAGAGGAAAGTTTAGGAATGCTTATAGGAATACAAGAAATAGCACCAAAAAGATAAAATTCAGTTTGGCATCCCATTAAAAATTACCAGGCATCAAAACAAAACAAAACAAAACAAAATAGCAACAACCAGGACAATACTCCCATAATTAGTGGTAGACAAGATATAAATGGTAGACAAAGACATTAGTAAAAAAGTATAAGTACATTCCAAATGTTCAAGAAACTAGAGGAAAGATTAAACATATTAAGTAAAGACGTGGAAAATATAAAAATGAAAATTAAACATTTAGAGATAACGATACATGGATGGGATTCATGGTAGATTAGAAATCTTGAAAGAAAATATTAGTGCACTCAAAGATATAGTAATATAAACTGTGCAAAGTGAAACATAGAAAAAAGACTAAAAAAAGTGTCTCAGTGAGCTGTGGGAAAATATCAAGAATATATATGTATATATCCATATATAAAGATAAATCTATAAATAAATGTATCTACATAATTGTGGCCATTATTTCTTCAAATAACCTCATGTCTTTTCTTGCTTTCTGGGTCTTCAAAATACATATGATAAAATATAAAAATATGTATGATAAAAAATTTAAAACCATAGTACTGAGAGGCTCAGTAAACTCCATACCAAATAATAATCAAATCGCTCAAAAGCAATGACAGAGAAAAAAATCTTAAAAGAGGCCAGATGAAGAACATTTATGGAGAAACAAAAATAAGGATGGGAAGGATTTCTCACTGAGAACTGTGCAAGCTAAAAGACAGTAAAGCAATGACTTTAAAATGCTGACAGAAAGGAAAAAAAACCTTATCAACTTAGAATTCTTACCTAGCTAAACTGTCTTCCAAAAACAAAGGTAAAATGAAAACTTTTCAGACATACAAAAGCTGAAAGATTTTTATCACCAGCAGATCTGCCCTGCAAGAAATATTACAGAGAGTCCTTCAAGTAGAAATGGTAACTCTGTGGGTAAATATAAAGAATTATTCTCACCTAAATCTATTTAAAAGATAATCTAATCAACTTATCTTTAAAGCAAAAATAGTAACAATATATTATAACATTTATAACCTTTGCGGAAGTAAGATGTATGGCAACAAAAGCAAAAAGCCTAGAAGGGGAGAAGTGGAAGTATATTGCCAGTTGGTTTTTTTTTATATGTGAAGTTGTATAACATAGTAAACTGTAATAAGGTAAAGATCAATACTACATACCCTAAAGTAACCACTAAAATACCAAAAAAAGTTACAGCTAACAAATCAACAAAGGAAATAAAATGGAAACACAGAAATACTTATTGCAAAATAAGGCAGAAAAGTTGAAAAAAGGGACAAATAGAAAACCAACAGCAAGATGGTAGAATTGGAACAACTATGTTAATAATCACAGTAAATATAAATGATAAGAATATCTCCCCCTCCCCAGATAAAATGCAGTGATTGTCAGAATGGTAATGGTGACAGAGGGTAACTGCACTTATCATGGTGAGCATAGCATAATATACAGAATTGTCAAATCACTGTGACATACACCTGAAACTAGTATAATATTATATGTCAACTATACTTCAATAAAAAGAGGAAAAAAAACATATAGTAGCAAGTATACACCCATCGTATCACTGCAGGTATGATGACACATATTAAAGGTAGAATAAAGAAATATTATGAACACCTTTATGACTATAAATTTGACAAACT
Source organism: Ursus maritimus (assembly GCF_017311325.1). Taxonomy (NCBI): domain Eukaryota; kingdom Metazoa; phylum Chordata; class Mammalia; order Carnivora; family Ursidae; genus Ursus; species Ursus maritimus. The sequence goes on from NW_024424341.1 coordinate 15,878,313, forward strand.
AGATGAAGTGGACAAATTATTTGGAAGACAAAAACTACCAAAGTTCATTCAAGAAGAAATAAGTAACTGGAATAAACCTGTATTTAATATGAAAGAAATTAAATTTGTGGGAAAAACATTTTCACAAAGAATACTCAAGGCCCAAATGGCTTCACTGGATAATTCTATCAAACACTTAAGGAAGAAATAATACAAATTCTACACAAGCTCTTTTAAAAATTTGAAGAAGGAAAAAGTTCCAGCACATTCTGTGAGACCAGCATTATACTCACAGCAAATTCAGAAACACTCAATACAAGAAAAGAAAGTTACAATATATATATATAATATTAATTATATAATATAATTATATAATATTATATATATTATATAATATATTTGTGAAGTGAATTTGTGAATTATATAATAAAAAATTCTTCATGTTTTAGCAAATTGAATCCAATAAGTCGTAAAAAATATAGTACATTATGACTAAGTGGAGTTTATTCCAGAAGTGCTAGGTTGAATTAAGATTTAGAAATTAATCACTGGAATTTACCTTATTAAGAAATAGGGGGGAAAGATCATTTCAGTAGATGCAAAAAAGCATTTGAAGTAATCCAATATTCATTCCTGATAAAGACATGGAGCAAACTTGAAATCAAACAGAACTTGCTCAACTTCCTTAATACTTAAGGGTGAAAGACCGAATACTTTCCCCTTGAATCAGGAACAAAGCAGGAATTTTTTCTCTCACCACTTCTATTTAACAGTGTATGGTGGATCTAACCAGTGCAGCAAAGCAAGAATTTTTAAAAAGCTATCCATACTGGAAAGGAAGAAGTAAAATTTTTTCTTGCAGAAGACATTGCCATTTATGTAGAAAATTGGATGGAATCCACAAAATAATCAAGGGCACTAATAAGTGAATTTAACAAAGTTGCAGGATAGAATATCGATGTACGAAAATCAGTTGTATTTTTATATATTAGCAATGAATCATAAATTGAAATAAAAAAACCAAAACCAAAACCACTTACAGCATCAGAAGTATGAAATGTAGCATAAATATGACAAAAGATTTTAAAGATCTATACCCTGAAAACTACAAAACATTGCTGAAATAAATTAAAGATGAACTAAATAAGTAGATTGAAAAATTCAGTGTAGTTACAATGACAATTTTCCCCAAATTGACCTATAGATTCATTACAATCTTAAATCCCAGCAGGCTATTTTTTTAAAAAGAAATTTGATATACATATTCTAAAATTTAAATGAAAAAGTTGAGGACCTAGAATAGCCAAAGGAATTTTGAAGAACAACATTGGGAGGCTTTTTACTACCTGACCTTAACGTTTATTTTATAAAACCACAAAAATGTAGACAGCATGGTACTGTCGTTATGATAGAGAAATAGATCAACCGAACAGAATAAAGTCTAGAAATAGACCCACATGCATATGGTCAGTTTATTTTTGACAATGGTCCACATCTTGCACTAAATACAAAAACTTACTCCAAATGGACCATAGATTTAAATGTAAAATTTAAAACCATAGCACTTTTAGAAAAAAAGCTAAGAGGAAATCTTTGTGACATTGGGTCAGGCAAAGGTTAATTAGTTGTAACACCAAAATTGTGATCCATAAAATGAAAAAAATGATAATTTAGACTTTATCAAAATTAAAAACTTCTGCTCTTTGAAGGACACCATTAAGAGAATGAAAATGACGATCCAGGCAGGGCAAAAATACTTGAAAATCTCATACTTAAATAAAGGACTTGTATCTGGAACATAAAAAAAACTCTCAAAACTCAGTAATAGCAAAACAAACAACCCAGTAAAAATGGGGGAAAATTAGACAAACTCTTTACCAAAGAGGGTATATGAATGTCAAACGATACTATGAAAAGATGCCCAAGGTCATTAATCATTAGAGAAACCCAGCCACAGTGAGATCCTGCTTCACAAATGTTGGCAAGAATACGGGCACCTTCAGCTCTCATACACTGCTGATGGAAACGTGCAACCACATTGGAAAAACAGTGTGACACCTTTTAAAGTAATTAAACATAAACACTTTCTACCCCGACCCAGCCATTTCACTCTGAAGTATTTACAGAAGAAACGAAAGCATGTATCCAAAGACTTACACTCAGATGTTCATCATAGCAGTTTTATTTGTAATAGTCAAAATCCCACAAAATGAAAAAAGCCAAAAAGCAAACCCCATTCACCTGGATGGACAAATGTTATGTGATATATCCACACCACAAGATACTCCTCCACGATGAAAAGACATGAACCGTTGATGCCGTGCAAGAGCATGGGTAACTCTCCAAATAATTACTCTGTGAAAGAAGCCAAACAAAGACTACATACCATATGATTTTATTTATTTCAAATTCTAGAAATACAGACCCATGTCTAGTGATAGAAGGTAGATTGGCAGTTGACTGAGAATGGGGTGTGGTGGGGTGAGGGGCTGGACCCGCCACCACAAAAGGAATGAGGAAACTCTAGGGGCGCCTGGGTGGCACAGTCCTTAAGCGTCTGCCTTCGGCTCAAAGCGTGATCCCTGCGTTATGGGGTCGAGCCCCACATCAGGCTCCTCCCCTAGGAGCCTGCTTCTTCCTCTCCCACTCCCCCTGCTTGTGTTCCCTCTCTTGCTGGCTGTCTCTGTCAAATAAATAAATAAAATCTTAAAAAAAAAGAAAAGAAAAGAAAAGAAAGAGGAAACTCTTCTTGGTGAGTGATAAGTTTATCATCTTAATTGTGATAATGGGTTTAGATTTACTTATCCAAATATACACTTCAAATATATGCAGCTCATTACATGTCAATCCTCCCTCAATAATATTGTTTAAAAACTCAAGTGGTACACCGTGATTGGTAAATCATATCATATGTAAATTTTACCACAATAAAGCTGGTATAAAAACTAAAAATCACAGACATGGTTAAAAAAAAGCCCACAGAACTCCTGTTTACTCTGGTCATTTAGAATTTTTATGTTCTTAGGGAAAAGTCACTCATATTGCTATGGCACGGCTAGTAATGTATGAGGAGGCAGAGATAGTTGTCATTTGCAGAGATTATCTCATTTTATCAAAAAAAGTAAATTTGTAAAATCTTTCATGCACACAAATTTCACTACAATGTGTCTCACACCTCACCATCTATCTGTAATAAAAACATGATTTATAAAAAATTAGAGTATTAGAATGTGAAATATATAACTAATGGACTCTTGTATCTTGAGAAACAAGGATTTTTAGAATTTCTTGTAGCTGCTGTGCTAGCCATAAGTGGCCCTATGTGGAGTACACTAAGACAAAGGCCTAATTGAGCTACTTTAATTTGCTTCCACTCTGCAGTCTAATAAATGCAGATGTCTTTCCAGCGTTAATTTATATCTACATGGCAGAATTTTATTAGGTACAGCCAGCCCCATTTTAATTAAGCATCCTTACTTGGGTTGTGCATTGTCTGTGCTTTCGGCCCATCAGAGTGAGCACTTAGTCAATTAACTATTTTATTAACCAATTGATTTTTGCTGTAGGTCCCTACCTTCTCTTACCAGTTAGAAATGATCACGAAAGGTAAATAAATTGGTTCCTTTCATCTCTAAAAAAGCCACAATAAATAATGAAACGTTTCAAACAGGGTTTCTGTGGGGGAACCCAAACACAAATAAAAAATACCTGCCATTTATCCTGGGATGTAAAAACTAACTGTTTGCAGTTGCATCGTATTTGAATAAATCATATTGTCACACTGACCTTTATTGATATACTCTTTCCCAACTTAAAGCATCAATCCTACTGCTTTAAAGATCTTTTGTTGTACAAGCCCTGCAGATCCATCAGGTAACGAAATAACGATTTGCTATCTGTGGACTTCGTCAATCAATAATATAACAAGATCCTCAGTAGCTTCCTCCCAATCCCTCACCCCACCGTATTGTCTCTGTTTGCATTTCTAGTTATTCAATGTACTGCTATCATTAGAGACCCAATCTGTTACTTCACTCAGGGAAAAGACAATGTATGGCAATTGGCTTCTCAAGACAGCACACGTTTCTAGTGCATACTATATGTGTTTAATTTGGCCCAACAGACGCTCTGTGGCCAGCAAAGGGTTTAATTTGGTAGGGATAGTTTTTTCTAGACAAATAAGATTTCTCACAAATGAACCCAAAAGTTTCAACTCAATGCACTGTTGTCCTCCCCCAGTTTGTTTTGGGTGTGGTTTACATAGATAGAGAAAGCTTATTATCTTAAGGTCATCATTGGGATAAAGGGTATGCTAATGCATGGAAACTGGACCTGTCTTGGAATATGTAGTATACTTGCTTACCCTAATTACATACAAAATATAGATTCTAAAACTGAAAAGTGGAAGAAAGGTTTTTTTGTGTGTTCATTCTCTTAATACCACCTGTTCTTCCTGTCAGCGTTCTCCCCATGGCAAAGGCCATTTAAGATACTCATTTTCTAAGGACTAGGAATGAAAGTCCTATATTGAAATTCTGATACTTTCACTAACAAGCTGTGTTATCTTAGACAAGTACCGCTACTCTCTTGAAACCAGGTTCCTCGTATGTATTTTTCAATATTTTATACATGCCCCATCTAACTTTAGAGTTAACTTTGAGGGCTTGACAGTATTAGTAAAAATAATAGTCATTCTTTATTGAGCATCTGTTGTCCATTGGGACATTAGGCAATTTTCTTAGGGTTACCTAGGTTTACATAGCAGGATGAGGATTGAAATCAAAGCCTGCCACACACTGTCTTATGCTTCTTCACTCTGCCAAAGCACTAGACAGATGCACAGTGGTATTATAGCCATTATGATGATTAATAGTCATCATGAAATGTAGGACCTGACACCCAGAGGTGATGTTGCCCTTTCCTTGAATGGAAGTTACACCATGCCATTAGACAGATAATTATAGTGAGATTTTTCAAAGGCAAATTTTTGCCACTGTCTTCATGCATGGCCTTGCTAGCTCTCCAGGAGAAGCAAAAAATAACAACGCTGATTGATTTCCCTTTGCCACTTACTTCAAGTGGTTCCCATTTTAATGCCCTTCCTGATTGTGACTTCATTGTCACTTGAAACTGCTGATATTTCAGCATCCACACAGGCTAAACAGTCGGGTTCCTCAGCAAGTTCAAATGTCTGCACAGCAGGGAAAAAAATACACCATCTTTTCTAAAAGCTGTTTTGGAGATTCTCTTAGAAGGCATGGCTCTTCCTTCTTTATACTCCAATAGGCAAAAATCCACCCATCCCCTCCCTTTCTGTGACCAAACTCAACTATCACAATAACACAGAGTCCAGCTGACTTAAATCACTGTGCTCTTTTATCATAGTCTAACCATGAATTCCAAATCCTTCGTGAAAAAAAAAATCCATCTTGTAAAAGGCATGCATGCTATTCCATGACAAAATAGAAAGGTTTCACAGAAGTTCCACAAAATTGGTCATATAGTACCATGCTGAATTCCCCAAAGCTCCACAAAATGTCCTGTGTACTTTTAATGAGTGAGGCCTTGGATTCTACGGATGGTGGGAATATTTGTTTCTCTGACAAGTGGGTCGCCTCTCCTGAAGATCCTTAAGAGGTACTTTAGCCATTTTCTCTTTATACTTCTTCCTCTAGAGAAGTCCATAAAGGACAGTGAAACTTTATGAAGTATACATTAAAATCCAGGCATTATGCATGAAAAGAAGATCACCATGTTGAGTGTAGACGTGGGCAGTTTATATGGATTAAACTGAGTTGGTAGGCTGCATCTCACTACCCAGAGCAAAAGGAGAACCATGCACTATACAAAGCTAAAGGATACATTTAGGTTAAAACAAGAACCTGGACTGTTTGGGGAAGTGGACAGGAGGATTCTGTAGTTCCCATCTGTCCTCTAACAAGTAAAACCATAGGCAGTCCAATTTATAAATGGATTGGGTTTTAAAAACTGTCTTTGTCATAAGAAGAACAAAGACTTTATTACTTTATTAACCACTAGCAAAAAAGAAAAAAAGGAAAAAATGCCAAAATAAATGGTCAAGTTGAGGAGGATGAAAAAGCAAGCAGTTTGTTTTTTCCTAATAATCTGCAATATTTTATAATAAGTGAAGATCGAATTATCTGTCAGAGCTAAGTTCAGTTCCCTTGCTCAGTTTCTTGTGATATTCTTCGCCAATGCTCAGAAATATGAGCTCATTATTGACCGTTGGACCATCACTAAAATGCTCCACTGTGCCCTACCTAAACTTAGAAGTGCTTAATGGCACCAAATAATTATTTCCTATTCCCAAATGAATTTCTTATTCTATCACTATAGCAGATATCAGTTAATATTTAATGGAGAGATTTTATTGAATTAATTCATGCCAATATATAAATGATTAATATCCTCTTAATGTTCCAGCGATAGTTCAGTTTTAAAGATGAATGGCCATTATCACAGAGGATTGCCCAGAAATGTCCAATTAATGAGACCTGAGGAAAAACTGCAGAAGGCGTTATAGGAGGGGTGGACAATATCAACTGAGATCATTGTAACCTGGGATTTTTATCAAAGCATTTGTCAGGAATTATTCAACCAGAATTTGCTATGAACACAATAGTTTAGAAACAAAGCATTCAAAAGAAATATTACCGATCGGTAACTTCAACTTGAAGAGTTCCACCTCCCAGTAGGGAAAATAGAGCCTAAAATAATGAATGTCAAGTACAACTACAGAGGTAACAGAAGGTATCTGGCATACATTTCAAAGATTTTTCCTTCCAGATAAACTTTTCTGGTTTCTCAGTTTCAGATGAGTGTCAAAGGATGAGTATGAACTAGTTATATAAGGAGAGTGGGGAAGGGAGGTGTGAAACATTTCAGTCTACAGCACTGTTGAAGTCAGAGTCTCAGCAATTGGCACACTTAGTAGGGTGATCGAAGAAACTTTAACAAAGGGACTATTTATGAGGCTAAATATGGGGCTAAGGAAAATTAATAAGGAAAGGTGAAGCATCTTCAGGTCAAGTAAAGCTGGAAGCTTTTGCCACTTTTAGGATTGAAGGGACGAAGGGAAGGAGCAATTACCAAACCTGAGCAAGACCTCAGAGCTCTAAAGAGCAATATGGTCTTTATTAGAGAAATAAAGCCATTGCCAAACCATGGCCTGGGAGGGAAGAAGTCAGGGAGAGAACTACCCTGATCTCTCTTCCAGCTCTGTGATGTTCTAGAGTTTTCCATAGACTGAACCCAGCACAATGCCAAAGGAACCTGGGTCTCCTGAAGCAAGAGAAGAGTGAAGAGGGAAACTGGAAGAAGAGAGGTAGAATAACTGGCGCAGATGTGAGGATGAAAACCATCACTGTGCATTTTCTGTTGCTGGAATGTGAAGTGTAGGAAACAGAGTGGCAAGAATAAAAGCCAGCTGTGATCATATGACTTTTATGCTTGAGACCTTTCCACAGAGAATTTCATTGTCTTCTGAAAAAAGCTTGTAGTGTGACCTGAAGACCCAGTAACATCTGGCCCCCTCTCTGCTTCTCCAGACTTATAGATGATTCTAGAAGTTCTGATAGGGAGGAAGAAGAGCTTGCCTGAAGGCAAACAGAATAATTTGTGGTCTAAACAAAAACTAAGGCAATAAAAATTAAAATGGCAAGGAAGATAAAACTTTGAGAGATAATGATGAAAATAAAATCATCAAGATTTGATTGAAGTATGGGAAAATAATAGCTAGGCAATGAAAGGGACAACCAGATTTCTGGTTTTTTTTTCTCCCCCTAGAATGAGGCTGACAAAAATTAAATGAAAATGCAGAGAAGAAAGGGAGGTTTTGTGAATGCCCATTTGCAAATTTGAGCAAATAACTGATACTGGAGTAGAGTAAGCGTGACATGTTGGTAGAGATTTGAGTTGGGATATATATTTCAGAGGCCCTCACCATTTATGTGCAATGGGCACGGTCCGAGAACTTGCAGTAATTTGGAGATGGTGGAGTAGTAGAGGCCATGAAAAACAGAAATGAAAAATAGTCTCCCAATACAAGAGGGATGAGGAGAGTGATGATGGTAAAAATTCTGTTGGGCATATCAGTTAAAAAGCCATTGGTGACTTTTGGAAAAAGTAGCTTCACAGGAACAGTGAAATGTATGATAATTGAAGTTTGAGGGATGAAAGAGGGCTTGGGACACGGACACAATGAGTGTAGATAATTCTTCTGGGAGGTTTGGACAAGAGGAAGAGGACAGAGAATATGGGATGGTAAAAAAAGAATCAGGATCAAGGAAGAGGATTAAGAGGTGAGAGAATGGCACCTGCCTGTCACTGATGACAAGGAGCAAAAATGAAAGGCAGATTTGAAGTTATGGGAAAGAGAGGGCTGAAGGGATGAATCATTGAATTCAGCCTTGACTTATCTAAGTTCTGAGCCTTTTAAAAACTACAGTAGAGGTTGAGATTTCTGAGTTGGGCAAGTGAGTTTGTTTCTTGTAATTTTGAGATTGCAATACACTCATTCCTGAATGATGCAACTGTTCCATGATTCTTTCCTTAGGAGTATAAATCCAAAGACTTGTGGAAAGCAATTAGAGACATGTCTCTAGAACAAGTCACTTCTTATTATTGTTACTACCAGTAGGCAGCCAGAGTATGGAAGTGACTTGTTTAAGATACAACAGGTAGTCAGTGGGAGGCAGGATCTAGAACCGACTACTGTTCCTAAATGTGCTCACCATGATTCCCACTCATCTTTAACCTTTATTTCAAAATCAGCTTAGGTTTTACTGAATAAATCACTTCGCTCCCTCTTTCTGATATTGTTTATTCCTCTTGTCAATAGATTTTTTATTTCTTCTATTTTTTTTAAGATAAAAAAATTATTTGAGAGAGAGAGAGAGAGAAAACATGGATGGGAGGGAAGGGCAGAGGGAGAAGGGGAGGCAGACTCCCTGTTGAGAAGGGAGCTCAATGCAGGGCTTGATCCCAGGACCCTGAGATCATGTCCTGAGCCGAAGGCAAATGCTTAACCAACTGAGCCACCCAGGCACCCTTATTTCTTTTATTTCTTCTTATAAGTTTCCTCATTGGAAATATGAAGACATTCATCCCATTCTACTCTGGCCACTCAATTCATGAATAATATCCAATTGCTTATTATTGTGTTCACATCATGGCTAAGAGTACGGGCTCTGAAGTTACATTGTATGGGTTCAGATCCTATCCCAGACACTTAATGGCTATATAGCTCCAGGCAGTATGTAATGCACTATGCCTCAGTTTCACCATATGAATAGTAGGGTCAACATATTAAATTATCATAACCATAGGGAAATTAAAGAGTAAATGTATATAATAAACACAGTACAAAGCACTTTCTGTAGTAGTGTTGATGGTATACTAGTAGTAAGTCTATTAACTGGCACACGTAATAATTCAAATAATAATTTACTCAAGCAGATAACTCATTCTCATTATAAATAACCCCGTCATGCCACATGGTTCATATTCTAAGGAAGCAACGCTTTTCAAACTGAGTGAACATCCAACCAGCCATGATTGTAAGACGCAGTAATAAAGACATATAGATCTAGGCAAACCAAACTGGGTTTCAATGATCATATTAGACGAGTCTTTCTCTGGAATTGTGTAATGAAATTTATCACTTTCTGTACCCTGCCTCAACCAGGGAGAAGGAATCCATTAGCCTAGGTGAGTGACTCAGGGCTCACCTGCCAACTCCATACCTCTTTAAATATGAAACTTTGTGTTCATAGGGGCTTAAGATTTTGCTTAAGATTTGATATGGTTCTTGATCTTGCTGGCTAATACTAACTGCTTGGGCAGCTAAAGTGTGGTTATCCTCTTAGCACTCTTTTCAAATAGAAATGTCTGAGTTGAGGTATAAATTCTATGTTCATTTTTTTCATAAGCCCTTATCATCTGTATCATTGAAGATGGAACGTAAGTGCCAATGGGTATTAAACCATTTGAAAGTATTTAAAAAATTAATCTCCATATCTTTTCACCAGGTAATATATATTTGATAGGTTATTTGCTCTGACCAAAGATGAGTTTTGACTGATAGTATATCTCCCTACATCTTGTGGGTATGTGGGGTGAGGTTTCTGCTGGAGAAACTGTCAACTCAAAACGGGAAACACGACAGTAAGCTTTCCTGCTTAGGACTGGAGTTTGAACATTATATGCCCTATTTGTCTGAAAAGAATAAACTATGCTTTATATCTGATTTTTCGAAGGTTTCACAGATTATGGCTAGGTCAAAAGTGACTTATGTTCTATTATTTAAAATAGTTTCCGAAACAGGTTAAGTGTAGAAAATTGCCATAAAAATAGCTGAAAAATTTAGGGACTGAGAGCTCTAGAGGACTTCATTCAGGACAAAATACAAACTTTTTGAAGAGAAAATGCAGTACATTCTTTTCCAAAATGTATATTTCAAAGCACTAATTTCTTCAGAATATGGACAGGGGCAATCCATGTGTCAAATAAGTTTGGGACACATAATAGAGTAAACATTCTTCTTAAATGTACACACAACAAGATGAACTATGTTATTACTATTGCTGTTTTCAATCATTACTCAAACACACTTATCTAAGATTTTTTTTTTTAAAGAAGCACTGATTGATACCCATGGATCAATCTAGAGTCCTGTTGAACACATTGTCAATTGCTTAGATTGAGAAATTCTTTGGTTTGTGGGGAGTAGAAGGTGGAAAGCCACTGCCTCAGATTTTCAAAACAGTTTTCAATAGAGTTTTGTAGGAACCTTTCCACAATAAAGTTCCTACAGTCATCTCCATTTGGTTTAGTACCAAATATGAGTCCTTCATCAGCAAGAACTCTGGAAAAGAAGATTAATACACATACTCCCTCCAAACTAAAGATTATTAACATTTAGTTTAGGATTAATTTACATTATATATTTAAAACATGTTATTATAGTCATAGTTATTTTCTCTAACATTTTAAATCTGAGATATCTTTTTGACTAAGAGATAAATGTGTAGAATTAAAGCAAAATTAACCAGTGATTATGAAAATATCTCTTACAAGTTCTATTTTGGCAGGAAAAAAGGGCTTAGAATCATGGAGATGGTGGGCAGCTTTTATGAGGTGGAAGGCAAACCTTCAAGTAGCAGAGACTAGAAGATTTAGTCAAACTCAGTCATCTCTGCTGGTGTTGGATGGTGAGCCCAAAGGCACATGATTGCATTGCTCCGATCAGTTTTTCAGTTTCTCTGAAGCAGGGGCATTACTGCTTGTCTTAGAATGTTGTTGGGAAGAGTAAATAAAATTAGAAAGTGTAGGTAAAGTGCTGGCACATATAACTACTCTTCAGACATTGGCTTCCTGTTATTTATTTTCTACAGCACTGATTCTCAATTGAAGTGCTTTTGCTCCCCCAGAGGATACTTGGTAATATCAGGAGACATTTTTGGTTGTCACAACTGGGGAGAGTGCTATTGGTATTTAGTGGCTAGAGGCTAGGGATACTGCTAAACATGCTACTTCCATGGGACAGTCACCATAACAAATAATCACCCAGTTCAAAATGTCAGGAGTGCTGAGATGAAGAAAACCTGCTTTACGGCATAGTCATGAAGCACTGTTTCCGCTACCACTATATTTAGCTGTTTCAGCACCAGCTCAGAGCAAGTAGAGGCATGTCTTAAGGGAAAAAAATAATGCTTTGGTGATGAGAAGCATTCAGAATCATGTAAGTCTAAACTATGAATACTGTACTCACTGTAGTCCTACAAAGTTAGCAGTAATGAATATATGGTGTTTACTTATGAACCAAAGTTGGTGACAAAAAAAAAAAAAATTACAACAACCCAAGAAGGAAGAGGCTGGGAAATGCTTCAGCAGGCCCAGAAAGGTAAAAATGTTGAACTGTCTTTTCTTCTTTATGAACATCAAACAGGTCTATTTCCCTATGAAATTGAGGAATCTAGCAATTGGTTTCAAGTTAAAGACCTATGATATTATATATCTAAGCTGTGCTTTTTCTTACAAGAAATCAGATGCTAGAATCCATACTGTGGAACTTTGGGGACATTTTAGCATATAACTAAGATAGGTTCAAAATATCAGACACCTTGAGATGCCATGATCTCTACCAGAAAACAGTGATCAGGAGTATTAAGAAAGGGAGAGGTAGGGCTGTGCTCCCTTTCCCCTGTGGTGTGGGGCCACATCTTTATGCCACTGGATCCTTCCAGAGACTTATTATGTTCCAGTGTCCACCCCCTATCTGTGGGGCAGGTGTCCCTTCAGGCCAGGAGTGGAGCAGAGCTGGCTTCTTGTCCACCATGCCCTGGGTGGTCTCCCAGCTCTTCCATCACCTGCATGACTCTCTGTATTAAATTCCCTCTGCATTAAACATTCAGCTTGAGAGAAGTCTTTATTTTCCTAGTTGGGCTCTGAACAATAAAGCATTTTATGGGCAGTAGAACTGAGGGAGATGAGTTTTTTAACCAAAAGGGAATGGAGTAAGTCTTCTCGAAGGACATGAAGCCTGAATTCAAGATCCTAATAATAGTTCTTATTTATTCATTTTAGGATGTTTCAGGTACCACACTAAGTGTTTGTGATGGTTAATTTTGTGTGTCAAACTGACTAAGCTGTGGGGTGCCCAGAGATTTGGTCAGACATTATTCTGGGTATGTTTCTGAGGATGTTTCTGGATGAGATTAACATTTGAATCAATAGACTGAGTAAAGCAGATTGCCCTCCCTATTGTGGGTGGGCCTCATCCAACCAGTTGTAGGTATGAATAGAACAAGAAGGCTGAGTAAGAGAGACCTTTCCTAGGTCTCTAGCTTGCCTACTGCAGATCCTGGGACTTGTCAGCTTCCATAATTACACAAACCAATTCCTTATCATTTATATTTCTATATGTCTACCCCTGTCTTCATCCATCTACATCTTCTATTGGTTGTTTCTCCAGCAAACATGACTACACTGTTCTTTACACCTTATATTATTTAATCCTCATAAATCATCCTCCAAAGTTGTATATTTATCCCAATTTACAGATAAAAATATGAGGCTCAAGAAAGTTAAGACACTTACCAAGGTCAGATTGTAACAATGTGAATACAGATTTCCCTGGCTCCAAATAATATGTTCTTAACACCTGGTATATAGGGTGAGCCATGTTTGCTGGGAAAGACACACCAGGATTTGCTTTCATATCAGTGAGTGTCCTCTCTCATTCTCTCTCTCTTTCCCTTCTCCTCTCTCCCATGGCTGGGTTTAGGGTGTGACTGACTGAGTACTTGTTGTTGAAGAGGATGCTTAGGAAAGCAAAGCATGATCACCTAGGATGTCCACAGTTAATTTTACTTTAATTGCCCTACGCTTGGAAATACAAGCATGACTATAGCCTCCCTGAGACATTGGCGTCCACAAGTGTCTGTTGGGGAATGAAACCTGGCTTCCAATGATGACACTTCAGGGGTCTCAGAACCAGAACTATTCTTAGTTTCTTAGCTATTTTGACACTCAAATTTTTTTTTATTTTATTTAAAAAAAAATTTTTTTTTAAAGATTTTATTTATTTATTCGACAGAGATAGAGACAGCCAGTGAGAGAGGGAACACAAGCAGGGGGAGTGGGAGAGGAAGAAGCAGGCTCATAGCGGAAGAGCCTGATGTGGGGCTTGATCCCATAACGCCGGGATCACACCCTGAGCCGAAGGCAGATGCTTAACCGCTGTGCCACCCAGGTGCCCCTGACACACAATTTGAAGTGGTCTTTGGAAGCAAGATTTTTATATTCTTTTACAAAGCCAATCATGCATTTATCTTATTTCACAAACACTTACTGAATGCCTACTGTTTTTAAAACAAATCATGCATTATATTAATTCCATAGAGTTAGAAGTTTTGAGACACAAGGGTTCTATAATCCAGATCTCGCTAAGGTACATTCAGTGGCTTTGACATCCCCCCCAATTCCCTTTGGCCATCCAATTAAATAGGTCAGCTACTAAAGTTTGATCAGACATTAAAAGATTCTGTTCCTTTTCAAGGCCTTATCAAAGATTTAGTATGTCTTTCTAAATGAACTAGGGGGCCATCCTTTGAAGCATCTGCTCAAAGACGAAGTGTCACCTGTAGAACAGTGGAAGGAAATGGTAATGTGAAGATTAAAAAAAATGTAGGGTCTAAGGGAAATAAAAATGTAGCAATGGCAGAAGGACTTTGGATGGTTCAGAAATACAGAAAATACAGGTAGATTTTGTCTGTAGAGTAAATGAAAATAAGAACAATAATTATAACACAGAGAGTAATTACTTTGTGCCAGCACTGTGCTGACTTATTCTTTACTGTATTTATATTTGCTTACTTTTTACCGTCTAAATAAAATAACCTTCCCAGGTTATTCTGAATCATCGTTTGTGAAAAAAGGGAGAGGCTTGAATTACCTATATATTCTATCTCCTATTTAGGAAAATACATAACCTACATGAGGTTTAATTTTTAATTCATTCACTCAGTTAAAAAAACATTTACAAAGTCTTTATGTTGGAGACAAAAACATTGACATCAGACCCCCTTGTTAGAAATGCATAATTTTATGTCCCATTCCAGACCTACTGAATCAGAATGTGAATTACAACAGTCTTCAGGTGAGTCAAATGCACGTTAAGTTTGAGAAACGCCAAAAACTAACTCAGATGTTTTAAAGTATCTTTGTTTGCAGCTTGCTGGCAATCAAAAACAAATAAAAAAAACTTATCTTGGAAGAATTTAACTCCTTGGAAGAATCAGATCAATGGGAAAGCAGTTAAAAGTGCTAAATGCCTCCCCAAAATGTTGATCATGAAATCTGGGTAATGCAGGTAGCAGAGCAAACTGTATGGTTCTGTAATTATTGGTCCCACTGCGAAAAGAGCAGCTATTTATTTGTTTATTCTTAGTTTTCCTTTTCAAGTTGGCCAGCTTTATTTATTTTCTGATGTAAACACCATCAGCAATCAGCTGCAAGAACAGAAAGATTATTCTTCGCCTTAAGAGTGCTTTTCTTTCATCACCATGATTCCTTAAGAGCAGAATTAGCATGGTAACCCTAGAGCTGGGCGGTCTCATATTTCGACTTCTAAATGGAGAGCTGTCACAATCAAATTCCTGCCCTCCTGAAAGCTTTACTGTTAGGCATAAGTGTCTTGTTTGGCAGTACATGGATGGTGTGCCTGCTGCTGTTTAGTCCTTTAATTGTAAGCAATTTTCCATTGTGGGAATAACTAATTGGACCAATGCTTAAATTAATCTGAGGGTGCCATTTTTGATAAAAAATTTCTGGCTGTTGTAAACAAGACAGTGTGGTATTGGTACAAGAATTAAAAAAAATAGAGAAATAGAAAAAAATTAGAGAGTGTAAAAACAGACTTATTTACCTATGGTCAACTGATTTACAAAAAAAAGCTCTATTGCATGCCTGTAATAAATGGATCCTTATGTTAGATACATAGATCAATTAGACCAATTAGATCTTGGATATGAATCCATTAGATCAATTAAAGATTAAATATGTGGAATGAGAAGGAGAGTAGTCCCTCGATCCAAGGAAAAGTTCTAGAGGTATCTGGAGGAAATAGTGCTTTAATAATATTTTGTTTACCTTAAAGAAGTTCTAAAGTGGGTCAAGATCCCTCAAAACTTAACAGTATGTTGGAGGTTAGTCCTTAACTTGCCACTCTTCCTGTTTTCACCTTGCATTTTTAACTTACTATTTCCTCATTGCCATCAAGTTGTGTGGGTCTGCCCTTTCTCAGTCCATCTTTTAAGTTTTGGGACCCAATCATCCACTCTGGGTCTTCCACATTTTGCTTATAAATAACCCCCAAAGTGCATCTTTCCCCCTTGCGTTTCCGTGCAGCCACACATCACCCTGTCCAGCCTGGAAGGCATGCCCAACCTTCTAACTAACCTTTCACACAGATGCCCTTAATGTTCGATCTCTTAGGATATTCTTGGGATATTCTGCACTGAAAATTCACTTGGAGCTTGAAACTATGAGAGTTGATGATCACAGTGGAAATCTGGAATAGTCCTGGTGGAAATCTGGAATAGTCCTGTTGGAAATCTCTTTGGGGAATGAAACTTTGCCAACTCTTTAACTATGTATGTAGTAGATTGTGTTGTAGTGTCTTTCTGTGGCAGGAGTATACTTCCCTGCTCCATTCTTAGGCTTTGTTATGTGACCTGCTTTGGCCAATAAAATGTAAACAAAAGTAACATATACAAGTGCCAGGTAACCATTTACAGGAAAGAACATTTTTGCTCTTTATCTTCTACCTTGAGGCTGGCATATTCTTTAAACAAGATTGCTCCTTCAGCCTACGTATTAGAATGGAGAAGACATATGGGCAGAAGTTGCTACAGTCTACCCATCACTGATATCAAAAGTGAATGGGAAATAAAGCTTTGTTGTTACAAGCCATGATTTTAAAGTCTTCATTACCGCATGATAATCAAGGAAACTTGACTCACGTAGCAGGTGTTGAGTGAAGCTCATGGTACTGCCAGGTACAGGAGTGAACACATTAAGTCAAGTATTACATCTTTCTGGACACTGGTATTGGTTGGGGAATAGACCCCTATGTCAGGTCAGGGGAATTTAATATTGGAGCTCCTACTGGTATTCTTCAAAATAGGCACTTGTTTTTACTCAAGGGCTTGCTGAAATGGTCTTTCGTAAACCTCAAGATTCCAGAACCCACCACGAAGAGGCAGACTATCTGAGTATGAAGCTAATGCAATAGAATGTAGAGTCAAGAGATGTTGAGTGAGAAAGACAAATTCCTGACGAGACTCTGATTCACAAGTCTGCCTAAAATGTCCCAGAGCTTTTCGCAGTTAAGACTACTGACCAATAACAAAAGTGTGTGTGTGTGTGTGTGTGTGTGTGTGTGTGTGTGTGTGTGTGTAAAATAAGATTTTGTTACATGAAATACAAACTGGTAAATCACAACTGCCAGCTATGTGGATAATGTATCTTTTCTTTCCTTTAAAGGAAGTTCAGCTTTAATTAAACTGTAAGTTGGGGAACTATAAAAGGACTAAAGACAGGATGAAGAGTTTGTGTCGATTATTTTAAATTTTGATGATTATAATCAATCTGATTATTGAAGTTTATTTTTCTGTGATATTTAAATATGTTACAATGCAGAAGATATATAACAAAAGAAGGATAGGAAAACAAACTACGTACATTTTATTCTTTGAATTTGATTTATGCTTAAACTTTTTTCAGTTGCATAAAGATAAATAATTTAGAGGTGGAGTATGACATAGAAACATTTTGTGTCCAAAGTTGTCCAATGGATTCAGCCTACATTTACACAAAAACACAAGGCAAATGAGGTATGATAAGTATTGAGGGTCTTTGTATACTAGAAATATTTGGTCCTGATATTTATATTAAATATTTAATAAGCTCTTAGAAATTTCCAAAATCTTTTTTTTAAACATTTCAAAGCAAACACCATAAACAACATTGGTGAGTGACCTTAAGCCAATTCTATGGATAATTAGGCAACAGTATTTTTCTTTCAATTATATATATTACATATGATATATATTATATTACATATTATATATAATATATATTATATTACATACATATACATATGTATATGTATTACATATTATATATATAGTTTAGTTAAACAGTATATGAGGAAGGATGAGAAAATATTACAATTTTAAGCAACTTTCTAACTAAGTTGCTTTAATTTCCTCTTCTGAGTCAATTAATTCTGGCCTAAATACTCCAATTTTATTTTTCAAGCATGCACATTCCCACAACTGCAAACAGTTTGGTCTCAATTAATGTAACAATCACAGCCCACTTTGACTGGAATATCAAGGTATTGGGGGGAAAGGTTTCTAAACTTTAATAATCTAGATAATTGCTTCAACTTTCCACTTTGCTGGTGAATCTAGCCATAATTAACCAATTAAATCACATCAGCATTTACTTTTTCCCTAAGCATAGAATTTAGAGGGATGAAAGAGAAAGAGAAATAGAGACGAGCAAAATCTATCGAAACATAAATGTCATTCCATTATAGAACCTTATTAAACACATTTAAATGTTTTAATTTTTAGCACTCTGTTGTTCATAATGAACTCTGCAGGGATTGAAAATGAATTTTTTATTCTGAGATTTTTGTCCCTTTTGAATTGCAAAGAGCATTCCTCTTGAATTTCCACTAGATATAATGAAACATATTTTAATATCACATCAGGCTAGCCCCCTGGGGAGACAACTGTCAAAAATCCATCGTATCTTTAAATCACTTTAATTACATTTTGCTCAATGCAAAGTCATGTGTAAGAAACTGTTTGTTTAACTTTATTGATGCCATAGTATTTTCCATACAGTTATGTTAAACACTATCCATGTAGGGTTGAGTGGTTGACTTAGGCTGCGGTTCAGGGTGAATGGAGATATATAGTAAGAGATGGATTTGAAAAAAAAGGTTCAGACAGAATATAAAGATCGTTGAAGGCCATGTATAAAATTTTAGCATTCAGGGACTAATATGGCACCCAATAACAAAATAACTAAAATTAATTTAACTCTTACCAGTGCTGCATAACATATAACTCTTATAAGTAAAACATTTGTATACAACATTCCAATTAATCTTTCCAACAGAGCTTTCAGGCAGGTACTGGTGTTATAATCATGATATTATGGATACGGAGACCGGAGTTCAGAGGGTGTAAGGTCACACAATAAGTAAAAGTCAAATTCATAGAGTCAGACATTGGTATTTTGAATACTTTGCAAATGATAAAACTTGAGTTTGCGCTAAGATGTTCTATAGTCTCTGCCCACTAGATAGAGAAAGGGAGCCCAAAGAACATGTTTGTTTGTGGTCTAAATTAGTGGTGACAGTTACAAAAAGAAAAAAAAATGTAACTATGTGAGGTGATAAATTGATTGTGTTAATCATTTCACAATGTATATGAATAGTACACCACATTGTTGTAACACCCTAAATATACACAATTTTTACTTGTCGATTATACCTTAATAAACCTTGAAAATATAAAAGTAGGAGTGGCAGTTACAGAGGTGGATATGGGCAATAAAAGATAATTACTTGAGTGTCTGGAATTCTGAAGGATTAAATGCTTAGTCTCCCTCAGACCAGTTCTGGGATGGATTTGTGTCAAGGCATGAAGACTTGTGAAATGAGGAAGGACTTTGATGACCAGGCTTAGTGGACCCCCCACTCTCACTGTGTCATCCAGGAATGGTAGCAACTCAGCCAGATATCTCCCATTATGAAGTAGATCTTACCTCTTTGCCTTTCGAAAATCTACGTTGTCACTTTAAGACACTTGCCACTTCTCTTTTAGAGACGGTTAATCTGCCTGTCACTATGATATCCCCTATTCCCAATATCATTTCAGAAACTCAGGGATAGCATACTCCACACCCTTGTCAAGTGTTTATCTCACATTTATTGAAATGGTCATGTGATTTTTGTCTATTATTCTAGTAGTATGGTTTGTACCATTAATTAAAATTTGGATGTCAAATCCATCTTGAATTTCTGGGGTAAGTCTCATTTGGTCATAGCATATCATCATTTTTATATGTTGCTGAATTCAGTTTGTGATTATCAAGGATTTTTGTGTTTATATTCACAAGAAATATTGATTTTCTTTTGATGTCTTTGTTAGTGAAAGCTAAAATTAATTCCATTTAATGACTTGGAAATGTTCTCTTTGTTTTCTGAAAGAATTTGTGAAGGATTATTTTCTTCCTTACATATTTGATAGAATTCACCAGTGAAACTTTATGTGTTTTTCTTTGTGGGAATATTTCTAAGACAAATTCATTTTATTTACTTGTTATTTTTCCTGTTCAAACTGTTTATTCCTTCTTTTATTTTTTTTTTAAAGATTTTATTTATTTATTCGACAGAGATAGAGACAGCCAGCGAGAGAGGGAACACAAGCAGGGGGAGTGGGAGAGGAAGAAGCAGGCTCATAGCGGAGGAGCCTGATGTGGGGCTCGATCCCACAATGCCAGGATCACGCCCTGAGCGGAAGGCAGACGCTTAACCACTGTGCCACCCAGGCGCCCCCAAACTGTTTATTTCTTCTTGAGACTGTTTTGGTAATTTGAGTTTTTCTAGGAATTTATTCATCTCATTTGAGTTGTCTAAGTTGTTGAAATGTAGCTGTGTATAATATTCCCTTATAATTTTTAAATTTCTTGAGGGTGAGTAATGATGCCTTCTTTCATTTCTAATTTGGTAATTTGAGTCTTCTCTCTTATTTTTTTGGTTAGTTTGCATAAGAGTATGTTAATTGGTCTTTTAAAAAGAGTTTTTGTTGTTATTCATTTTCTCTATTGTTTTTATGTTTCATTTCATTGATTTCCACTATGATCTCTATTATCTCATTTCTTCTGCTTACTTTGGACTTTGCTTTTGTTTTTCTAGTTTCTTTCGGGATTTGATACATTTCTTCTCTTCTTACATATGTATTAAGTCTATACATTTTGTTCTGTGATGAGTCATTGTCTTTTGATTTTTTCAAGATTTTTCTCTATTTGATTCTGATGCATCTAGGTATGGATCTTTTTAAATATTTATCTTACTTGGGGCTCACTGAATGTCTCAGATTAATGCTATTGAGTTTTCAACTCCAGAATTAGCATTTTTTAGAAGATTTTATTTAATTATTAGAGAGAGAGAGGAGGGGCAGATGGAGAAGGACAGAGAGAATCTCAAGCAGATTCCCCTCTAAATGCGGGAGCTGGGCACAGGTCTTGATCTCACGACCCCGAGATCACGACCTGAGCCAAAACCAAGAGTTGGATGCTTAACTGACTGAGCAATTCTGGGGCCCCCAGAATTTACGTTTTTAAATGATTTTAACTCTTTATTGAGATTCTTTGTTCACTGAGTTATTGTAATTATATTTTCCTTTAATTATCTAAACATAGTCTTATTTGGCTGGAACATATTTAATGGCTTCTCTGAAGCTTTTGCTAAGTCCAAAATCTGAGAACAGAGACCGTTTTATTGACAGTTTTATTTTTTTCTAAATACAGGTCACGCTTTCTTATCTCTTTGCCTATCTCATAATGTTTTGCTGAAAATGAACATTTTGGATAATGCAAAAACTCTGGCTTCTTTCCCTTTGAGATTTGTTGCTGTTTATTTAACAATTTGCCTGAACTAAATCTGTGAAGTCTGTCTTTCCTCTAACATGTGGCCACTGACACCTCTGTTCTGTTTTTTTCTTTTGCTTTTATTTTAAAGTTTGACTTCCTAGGGGTTGCCTCATGTCTGCATAGCTTAGTGATAAGTCAAAGACTGGCCGAATGTTGTGCTCAAAGGCTGAACCAGCAAGGCTTTTACTCTCTGATGATGGATTTGTGAGTGGACTCAGGAGTACATTCAAACACCAGCCCATATTTAACTCTGGTTTGACTTTTACTTTCTACTGGGCTTTATTTCATTTCCTTTGTGTGTGCAACCGGGTTCCATTAGCCAGCGATGCGTATGTACATTTCTGCTATACATGTGTGTATCAACCTGGAATGTGTGACACGCTTCTCAAGCCCCCTATAGCCTCATCTTTTACTTTCCTACGTAGGGTCATTGCTTATCTCATATAAGACTACCTTCCGGCCCTCCCTCCCTTCTTTCTTTCCTTCCTTCTCTCTCTCCTTTTTTCTTTCCTTCCTCTCTCCCTTCCTTCCCTTTCTTCCTTCCTCCCTTTTCCCCCCTCACCCCTTCCTTCCTTTCTTTCTCCCTTTATTTTCTTTTATAAAATAAAGACTCCAAGATTCTCTTCCTTCCCAAGATAAATGTTGAATAAACATTTGTGAGTTTTACAGGTGGATATTCTTTTTCTTTTTAACTTCTTAAAATGTGAGTACAGGTGACATACACTGTTATATTAGTTTCAGGGGTCTAATGTGGTGATTCAGCTTCTCTATATGTTATGCCATGCTCACTACAAGTGTAGCTACCATCTGTCACTCTACAACACCATGACAGTATTACTGACTACATTCTCTATGTTGTGCCTTTTGTTCCCATGACTTCATTCTGTAACTGGAAGCCCGTATCTCCCACTCCCTTCACTCATTTTGTCCATCCCCCTATCTACCTCCCCTCTGGCAACCATCAGTTTGTTCTCTGTACTTAGAGGTCTGATTCTGCTTTTTGTTTGTTTATTCATTTGTTTTGCATTTTAGGGTCCACCTATGAGTGAAATCATATAGTATTTGTCTTTCTCAGTCTGACTTATTCCACTTAGTATGGTACCCTCTAGGTCCATCCATGTTGTCACAGGTGACAAGAGCTCATCCTTTTTTATGACCGTGTAATATCCTGTTGTATGTATGTGTATGAAGATGCGGTGTGTATGTATATTGGTGGACATGTAAGTGGATATTCTTTGATGGGCACCTGGCTTAAACTGGCAAGATCAAGGTGTAGTCCTGTTTGGATCACTTGCTTGTTATGTGACCTTGGCCAAGTTATTCAGCCCTTGAGGAAATGTATGGTGGCAAAAAGAAAAATTGAAAATAAAGGCGAGTATGGCTCCTTATATATATTTATCTCAGACTCTATCATGGTTCCTGTTCGTTATCAGGTCCACGTTAGAGCCAGGACTCAAACCCTGGTCTTTCTTTCTCGTCATATTCATCTTCAGTGTGAATGTGGCCTCTATGGACAGTGAGTTTTTTATAGCTAAGATAATTTAGGCAGTTTAGACATGCCTCATGGTTGTATAGCTTTCCTCAGATAGATGGGAGGAGGTGAAGGATTGGGTCTCTGGTCTATTTACCTCAGCATCAATCAGATCCATGTCTTACTTTATATGTTTTATACATTCATTTACATTTAAAATTATATTTAATCAAATGGTGGCACAGCTAATACATCTGAGCACCACCGTCTTAGTTCAAAGCTGGCTCTGCAGGGCCTCTGGTAGCCCAGGGACACCACACAGTACCCTGGAGAGATTGGGAGTCGGCCTCATTCTGTCCACGACTGGGCAGAAAACATACTATGACTCAAGTTCTAAGCCAGGGGACAGCCTGGAAACAAGGAGATTGCTGATTGACTGACCTGGTGCCACCTTTCTCATTGTTCTTAACTTCACATCATCCTTCTGCTTAATGTAATCTGAAAATCTCAATTGGCTATATTTCATTGTAAGCAAATTCTGCCTATAAAGCCTAAATGGTACCCAGGTACAAGTCCATACCATGACCACTCCCCACAACATTAGACATTTCTACCTTTCAACGCTGTTTGGCACATGTCATTTTATGGTACTTTTACAGTAGTTTATATTGTACTACTTTGGTCTGAACACAGGTCTGCCTATCCAAAGGGGGCGAAAGCCATTCTTCTTTGTAATTCATTCAACAAGCACCATTGCTCCATTAGCTGAGCACTTATCCACCAGGGGGAGAGAAATAAGAATACACAGGAAGTCTTATGTAGGGCTGGGGACATGTATCCACAGATGCTTTGGCATTAGAGACCCGGGAACTGCAGGCTCTGCTCCAGCATGTGTTTATTCTTCATATACTGTTTAAATTTCACACCTTTCTGTCTGTTTCTTGCTTGTATCAGGCAAGGAGGATAGTAATATATTTATCTAACCCATGTGAGTTCCAATAAAGAATTCAGAGTCATCTGGGAAATACGTGTACACTAGTAATTTACTTGAAAGCTCTACTCTCCTCCCACTAAAATGTCTTCCCCAAATATCCATTCAATTTATTCTTCAATTTCCACAGCTCCCTCTCCTGTTTGATACTAAGGCCATTGGTACTGAGAGAACGCTCAAATCAAGCAAATAACACCTACCCACCTTTCACTCCACCTCTTAGCGAGTTAAATGGCTATATATTTCCATCTTTCACATCCTAGGATATAATTAAATACACATTTTAAACTGGCAGTTTTAAATTTTATAGAACAAAAGCCTGAAGCAGGTTCAACTTTGTAGAGGGGGAAAAACAAATGCTCAAGAATAATGTTTACCAATTTCTGAAACAAGGCTTGTCAGCAGGATGAAGTTGCTAATACAAACCAGTTTGGACTGAATGGTTTATATCTGTTTATAATAACTTGGATTTGTCTCCTGTTAAAATGTCACAAGGATAAAGGAATAAATTCTAACAGCTGTGACAGGATTATCATTGCTAAGAAACTGCGATAACGGTGGATTCATGTGTCAGAGACATCTACTTCACTGTCTTTCATTCAGAGTAATCCAAATATTCTCCACACTCAGGAAGACTAACAATGAGACACAGATAAAAGCCCATGATTCTGACATCTAGCCCCTAAGTTTGTTGTTAAATGAGATGGTTGGCACCAGGAGTCTCTAATGTTTTTCTGAGAAAGTTAGTGGAGGGACTCAGGATGAGACCACCATTCTTTTCACTTCAGCACAGTTATTCCACAAGTTGGGTGGAATTAATGACAAACTTTAGCAGGGATCTACCAACAATCATGGTATTTTTTAAATGCAACATAGAAAAACAGAGAAGGGGAAGAAAAAAAAAGAGAGAACACGGGAAAGTGGGAAAGTGGGAAAGTGGGAAGCCTCCGCAGGATTTGCCTTCGCCAGACTGGAGTGGGTTGGCTCCGCTGTACTCTGTGCATAGTTCCACATGACCCCATCACATTGTAACAGAAACATCTGTCCCATTAAACTGTGGGCTTCTCAAAGGAAGAAGTGTATCTTACTCATCATTTTCACTCAAATCCTTGGGAGATTGTAGTACTAACTATGCTTGTTCAAATAACTTATGAATAGACAGATCAGAGAACACTCCGTGGTGGATATTATATCTGAGCTGGGGCCCAAAGGATAGGGAGGACTTTTGAAGTGCAGAAATGGGAAAAAATCACAGCAAGGAGAGAGAATTACTCAAAATAAGCTTGGAGATGGAGAAGGGTCCAGCTTGCTTGAATATGTCGTTAATTAGACACAATGGACATGAGCAGTGAGTGAAGAGGGTATAGGAATGAGAAGGTAGACTTTAGGGGCACATCACAAAAAACCTTGAATGCTGTGCTGGAGAGCTCAGACTTTGTAACCTGTGAAATAAAAAGATTGAGAAGTTTTCACAGGGGGATCGGTATGGCCAGGATTCTTCACACACACACACACACACACACACACACACACACACACACACACACACACACACACACACACAACCACGCACACACACACACACACCAAGGCATTTATTTAGGCCCTACTTAGTAAACAGAATATGGGTTACATGGGTTAATGATGCAAAATTCTCTGTTCCTAAGGAGTTTGTGATATAGCAAGAGATGGATTTACCAAGAACTTAAAGAAGGGTAACTTTCAGGTTATTTGCATCGACCTTTTTTTTTCTAAATAAATACTCACATTGGTGTCTCATTTTGTATTTTAAAAAGAGGATCTTCCATTTGATTTGGTTGAATAGGAACTCTACAAACATCACTGGGGCTGAGAAACAGAAAGAGGTCATTGTCCTGCTGAGAATGCACTAATGGTGAATAAAGCCATAGGTTTCTGAATGCCAGAAGTCACAGGATTTTGAATCCTTGGTTCTAGTTCTTCTCAAGGACAGTTCTCCTCTCACCTCCCTGCAGTTTAGTTATATGAGCAAACAGATATTCCTTTTGCTTAAGCAAGTTTGACCTAATTATCCTGCCACCAGGAATTCAGAGAACTTGGTAGTTACTATTATTTCAATTATCGCTTTACAGATGTGAAATTTGAAGCACATGGAGCTTAAGGAACTCACCCAAAGTCATATAGCTAGTAAAAAAGTTGGACCAAGATTGAAACTGAGATCTTTCTAATTTCAGAGTGCAAGTGTTTATCTGGTGTGCCAATGCACTCTCAGTATTTCCATTCTAAAAGAGAATCGTTGAGTTTAATGACTGTGGCTTTATCATGCTTTTCTCTCACACTACCACTACTAATAGATACTTAATACATGCATAATTCCTGAAGAAAGCCTAAATCTATAAAAATTCCAGATGTACTTTCTTTTTGTTGCTAGGAAATAAATAACTAAATGATACCTCCATCACTCACGTTGTAAATATGTCTTCGTATTTATTCTTAAACCGCAATGCTGTCTGTGTCTAGATGTATGCTGTATCGCGTTGGTATGGAGAAGAGTGTTTTGTCGTCAGTTCTTACTGTAGTTTTCTGCCTTTTTGTCCCTCCCCGATTTTTTTTCTTTTATCAGCAAAATCTTCTCCATGTGGAGGAAACAAGGAGCAATTTATAAACCTGCCTAGGGCTGTAAAATATACACCTACCTTTAATAGTGACAGAGGTATCTTTGGAACTTCCTCTAGAGTGAAATCTACTTCAAAAATTTGCATTTAACAGGCAAACATAATATTGTTGAAGAACACAGAATTATAAATTCATGGACATTTGGGTACTGGGGATACTTTATAATCCACACATCCACACTTCTAACTGTAATTTTTATGGCTATGTAGTTCAAATTACCCAAGATGGATAAAGCCAGCACTTTCATTATTAACTGTATTTGAGGGGTTTGTAACAACTGCTCCGTGAAAGCTCTTTATAACTTGAGACTCACACAGGAAGTTGCAGGCCCAAGTAATGTGCTTTCTGCTTTAGGGTATGCATTTGTCACCTCTGGATGTAAATCTCCCAAATTTGATTGGTCTTAGAAGTATTCATTTTGCGCAACATTCAAAAAGTCTCCTGCTTTAAAAATGAAAAATTGCAAGTGATTACTTTACAGCCCATTTAATTGCATTTGGAGATTTTCTGCCCCTTCAAGTCTCTGGATAACCGTATTAATGCTCTCCCCAAACACACTTTTGAACAGAGTTTTATTACGGTAGCACCTGACCTTTCAGCATAATTGCATGTGGTCCAAATTAATTGTCTGTTCTGTTGTGCACTGAATAATAGGTATTCTAAAATGAGACTAATTATGCAGGTACCTGATAGAGAGGAGAATCTTAGAGTGAGCTGTTTTGGGTGCCTGGAATTTAGAATAGGAGGCATAAAATGCCACTTAATTAACTAATAAACCAACTGACAAGACTGACTCCACAGGAGACTTCTAGTCAACACAATTCAGAAAATGAGGAGACTCCTACTTAACCGAACTGTAGTAAGAGGGAGCTTACTTACCAAACCAACACTGCTGTAAATCAATGTGCTAGTGAGAAATGCTTATAACATAGATTTGTTTAGAAAAACGTAAAAATAATTTTGGTTAACTCTCTCCATTGTGTATTTAATACATAGCCCATTCATTTATGCTTAACTATGTTGATTCCTTTTTTGGAACATCCTTATGGATGTCATTGTGGTACTGTATAACCAGCACCAGAGTGCACATTTTAAACCTAAATTTGATGCCAGTTTGCTGTGTAATTAGCTGATTTAAAGACCTCGGTGACTCTGTAGCTAAATCAAGTTCCTCATGCTGTTTATTTACTCCTCACTTGAAATGACTTGTTAGAACCTCTCGGCTTGTCTGTTAGAAGTACCTGTTACAGAAACAAGAGTAGAGCAGATGGCTTACAGCACGGGGTGCCCATGAAAGTGAGGCTATGGCGGAAGGTGGAGCTGCTTCCTGTCACTCATCCCACCTCCGTTGGAGTCACTCTGACCAAGAAGGCCTGAGTGTCCCCTCAGTTTGACAAAAGTTTAGAATGGTTTCTTCCTAATTCTAGGCTCTGACCTCCCTTTCTTTTAGAGCATTTACTTTAGAAAACTTATAATTGTAAATTCTTTCCCTGCCTCTTTGTGATATATGTAAATTTTTTTAAAAAAAAGCCTCTTGCCAGTTTTACAACCCAAGAAAGTTTCTCAAGGACCTAGGAGCTATCCCTTTGAAAAGGCAAACATCAAGGGATGTAGCATCCCTAGCTCCCAGGTTCTGTGGGAAGGTAGGAGCCTCCTTTCAGGGGAGGCCTTGCTCCAAGTTGTAAAACTTTCTGTCACAAAGATTTGAGAAAGTTTTCTTTCTTTCTTCCTTCCTTCCTTCTTTCCTTCTTTCCTTCCTTCCTTCTTTCCTTCCTTCCTTCCTTCCTTCCTCCCTCCCTCCCTTCCTCCCTTTCTTTCCTTTTAGATTTATTTATTTATTTTAGAGAGAGAGAGAGAGGAAGGAGGGGCAGAGGGAGAGGCAGAGGGGGAGAGAGAGAGAATCCCAAGCAGACTCCCCACTGAGCCCAGAGCACAATGTGGGGCTTGGTTCCAGACCCATGAGATCATGACCTGAGCCGAAATCAGGAGTCAGATACTTAACCAACTGAGCCATCCAGGGGCTCCAAGAAAGTTTTCTTTTAGGTAAAGCCAGTTAGCAAACACCGATGGCCTGGGTTCTCCCCCCTCACTCCAGCACTTAAAACTTTGCCTATTCTTTGTTTCAGGGCTGTTGAGTGCAGACTGAGCTCTAGCCTCTCTCCCTAACTGGAACAGCCTTCAAGGTCTCCCATGCCCATTTAACTTCGTCTGGCATAACTGACACTTTGTCAGCATAATGCTCTGTGACCAACAGCTATTTCCAGTCCCCTCAGTCCTCTCTCATAGTTGACCACCATGATGAACATATGACGTGGCGTGCCAAAGGCAGTGTTGATTTCAAATATTGGTTGTGTTTTCATTGTATGTAATTGTTAGGCCATATGTCCCCACTATTTTGCTAACTGTAGTCATGAGGCTAATAGCCTGTCTTCGTGTAGGGGAATTAACATGTGTGGAGCTCCATGGATTCCCCATGAACTGAGGTGTGATCCACACTCTCTATGGCATTTAATCCTGTCAGTATCCTCGGAAACTGAGTAACATTATTTCTAATGTGCAGATGGGAAAACTGGCAGGTTACTTATTTGCCCCTAATCAATCAGTTGAAAGCATTAAAGACCAAGGCAGGTTCACTTCAATCTTGGGACTAGGACCTATTGGCTTGGATATGAACTGTGTGTCTCTCACTTTATACTGCCTAATCACCTTACTTACTAATTAGCTCCCTTTCTGTATAGGGGCTAATGAAGGTTTTCAGGTTTTTTTTTGTTGTTCTGTTTTCTTTGAGAGAGAGAGAGTACACTCGTGAGCAGGGGAGGGGCAGAGGGAGAGAGAGAGAGAGAATCCCAAGTAAGCTTCATGCCCAGTGAAGAGCCCAATAAGGAACAGAAATCAAGAGTCGGACGTTGGGGTGCCTGGGTGGCTCAGGCGGTTGAGTGTCTGACTCTTGATTTTTGCTTGGGTCATGATCTCAGGGTTGTAGGATTGAGCCGGACGTCAGGTTCTGCACTCAGCATGGAGTCTGCTTGTCCCTCTGCCTCCCCCAACTTGCACTCTCTTTCTCTCTCAAATAAATAAACAAATAAATAAATACAATCTTAAAAAAAAAAAAAAAAAAAGAAAGTCAGGCGCTTAACCTACTGAACCACCCCGGTGCCCCAAAGGTTTAGAGGTTTTAATTTACCTCCCCAAATAGGCACAGTACTAATAATTATCTTGTATAGCTTTTGTGAGTGTGGAATGAGGTTATATGTGTAAACTGCTTAGGAGAAACCCCATATTTCATAAGAATCCAATAAATGGGGTGCCTGGGTGGCTCAGTTGGTTAGGCATCTGCCTTCGACTCAGGTCATGATCCAGGCTCCTGGGATGGAGCCCCACATCAGGCTCCCTGCTCAGTGGGGAGTCTGGTTCTCCCTCTCCTTCTGCCCCTCCCCCTGCTTGTGCTCACACACACGCACACACATACACTCTCTCTCTCAAATAAACAAATAAAATCTTAAAAAAAGAACCCAATGAATGTTAAATATTATGATTAGTGGGAGTAAAAGCATATACTTTGCTGCCTTTTCCTGTGAGAGTGAAGACATACTCTTGGTGGCACCATCCACAATGACTTAGAATCCATGGGAGTGTCCCTATGATTTATTGTTTGAAAGACAGTGGGTCTAAACCATCCTTTTCACAGGGATATCCCAGACGAGGAGCAAACGCTTGCACTGAGTGGGTATAAAAACTTTTGTGAGAGCCAAGGATGGCAAAAGAGTATTTTAAGAGAAGCAAGAAGACTTCTAGAAACAAAGGAAATCAGTACCCTTTCTGGCTTGTTGAACTGGGATTTTCCAGTCTGGGTTTGAACCCAGTTATGTTGGGCTAAAACCCGGGGCAATGCCATTTGCAGTAAGATTTGAAATACTCTTAAATGCAATAACAATATTACTTTTCACTTTGCTGGGGGGAACCAGAAGTAACATTTCTTTTAATTTATATTTAATAAAAAAGACTCCCATGTTAATTTAGTTCATTTCAATATGTAAATAACTTTTAATAATTAACTTTTTGGATGTATTTTGGGATCTATGGCCTAAAATTAGCTTAATTTCAACATTTACCTAATGACTACAGGGCAACTTAAAAGGTATTCAAGGAATCCAGACTATGTCAGTGTATGACGTACTAATTTTTCCCTCTACAGCACTCCCTTATGGTTAGTTAATTAATTCTTTTCACATAATAAACAAATTATGTATGTGTTAATGACATTTTAAGAAGTGGACTCAATTCACTTAATTGTTCATAAGTATCTCAGTTTTCTTTGTTTTTTGAAATTCTGTAGTTTCTTCTTGTTAGGGTAGAGAATTAAACATTAAACAAGAAAAATTGGAGATTTTAAGTATCAGTTGAGCCTCTCTGAGAATTTTGCTACGATAGTGATATGTATTTTCTTAGTTGATTAAGTTTGGTTAGTAATTGCCTGTTTTACGATAATCAAGCAACAGCTAAGAGAACAAAGGAATGGGAATTGCTCCTTTCTTCCAGCCCAGAATACCTTTTGTAATTCACAAAGATAGAAAAGTCCACCATTAACTCTCATTGTATTGGAAAACAATAATGTCTTGAGAGATTGAACATGGAGATTGAACTTTTTGGCTTTTGGAGAGTTACTAAAATGTGCATTTTAAAACTTTAATTCTGGTGTTTAAATTGTGTGAGTATGTCTGCCTAGGAAATTTGATTGAGCCGAATTGCTATGAAATGCATGCATTTATGCAAAGGTCAATTATGATATAGGCAATCTATTTTAGGGTAAGCTTTCTTGCACCTTTGGAAATGATTCTTTTTTTTTTTTTCTTTAGCTAAGTGAGGATCACTCAAGGAATACAGAAATAAAAGAAAAAAGTTAAGCAGTGCAGTCTTTATATTTTTTTCTTCTAAGTCTCCCCAGTAGAGGCCGTCAAATGCATTTATTCAGCTAAGGCATCAGATTGCTGAGTCCTGGAGTGCATTGAGCAATCTCAGGTGTGTATGTCCTTCCAAAAAGAGGGATCAGGAAGATTTCTCTAAGATGAAATACAGTGATGAGGGGGATGTTGATATAGCATTAGTAAGAAACAATAGAAAGATAGAAAATGGTATAATTCCAATTTTATTTTTGAAGATGTTTACATGCCTATATATGCATTGCATGAAAAAAACACTGAGAAGTACATCACATTTTTAATGATCTTTATCTCATCAAAGGAAGACCTATAATTTGCACTTTATATTTTTTGAGATTTTCCATATTTTACAATGATTATATATATCTTTATCATTAAAGAAGAAATAGGGGCACGTGGATGCTTCGGTGGGTTAAGCATCAGAATCTTGATGTCGGCCCAGGTCATGATCCTCGGGGTCATGAGTTCGAGCCCGGCGTGGGGCTCCACACTCGGCGTGGAGTCTGCTGAGATTCTCTCTCTCTCCCCCTTTGACCTTCCTCCTGCTCACGCTCCCTCACCTGCGCTGTCTCTCTTTATCTCTCTAAAATAAATAAATAAAATCTAAAAAAAAAAAAAGAATAAGAAACAGTGTTTTACATTTTAAAAGGAGAAGTAATAGAAACCCAA
Organism: Ursus maritimus; assembly: GCF_017311325.1. NCBI lineage: Eukaryota > Metazoa > Chordata > Mammalia > Carnivora > Ursidae > Ursus > Ursus maritimus. The sequence goes on from NW_024424341.1 coordinate 15,910,276, forward strand.
TCTCTAAAAATAAGCCTCTAGCCATTCCAAGGACCACGATGAAATAGATTATCTGGAAAAGATATGAAGGTTTCTATTCTTTCTTTTATTTTAATCATACTTCCTAGGTTCTCTCATGTGTTAAGCAAGTAAGATACAAGATGAACGTTGACCTTACAAATATCTATCCGGGCGCGCGCGTGCACACACACACACACACACACACACACACACAATCAATCCTCCTTCACAGATTTCATGTTTGTCAATCGCCCTACTTGCTGGAAATGTATTTGTAACCCCAAAATCAACACTTGAGGTGTTTCCTTGGCCGTTTGTGGACAGGCACATGCTTTAAGCAGCAAAACAATTTGAATTGCCCAAGGTGCACATTCTCAGTGGAGGCTGAGAGCCCACAGCTGTTTTCTTGTTTCAGCTCTAATACTGTAAACAAGTCCTTTCCCTGATCTATTTAGTGCTACATTGTTTGCATTTTTCTGCCTTTTGTTGATGATCTTCCTGTTTAACAGCGCCCCCCCCCCCCCAGCATTGTGCTGAAGTGCTGTCTGCTGTTGCCTAAGGGCAAGACGGCTGGGCTGTGCCCGACAGAAAACACGGTTGCTTAAGCTTCATTCAAGCATGACTTACAGAGCTGTTGGTTGCATGCTCAATGTTAATAAATCAAAAATATAGGGGGTGCCCGGGGGGCTCATTCCATTAAGGGTCTGCCTTCGGCTCAGGTCATGATCCTGGGATCCTGGGATCCTGGGATCAAGTCCGGATCCTTGATCGTTGGGCTCCCTGCTCAGTGGGGAGTCTGCTTCTCCCTCTCCCTCTGCCTCCCCCACCCCGTGCTGTCTCTTTCTCTCTCTCAAATAAATAACTAAATAAAATCTTTTAAAAAAATCAACAATATATATTAAATCAGGTGTCTTTAAACAGAAACACGCATCAAACAAGGTTATGTATTAATCAGTTGATGAAAATGTGACAGGAGGCTCACAGGAACCTAACCTTGTTTTTTCCAAGCAGAGATGGTCCAGTATTTGCTAATTCAATGTTTATGGAAACGTTATAAAACATAACTCCTACAAATAACTAGAATCAACTATACATAACTTTTAGCGGATAACTCTATACATATATATGTATACACATATATGCCTGTATATGCAATTTCTGTTTTTTACAGTAAAACAATTCACATATATGATTTAGACACACACACACACACACACACGTACCCGTATGCAGGCACACTTACACCATGACGTGTTTCTGTGCATTTGTGACTTCTCTCGTACTCCTTCTCCCTCTCCAGCTTTTCTGGTTCATGTGCAATATACAATAATCTCTAATTGGTTGCTCAGTCACTGAATATTAAAATGTGAACGCTTCGGAGAGTCCTTACTGTGGTTTTTTTGCATCTTCAGAAACTATAGAAGAATGTCCTCCCCCAGACTTTGAACTCACTTGAGAAACAACAAAAACAGTGATGGCAGTAGCAACAATCCTCATTTTGAAGCTTCTGACATTTTTTGTGTATTTGGACAAGCGGACGGCCATCAGGGGATAGGTGACTGTTAGTAAAGAGGTCACCGAGAGGCCAGGAGACTTAACTGGAAAGCCTAATATTGAAAAAAAGGGAGGATAACACCCTACTTCGTAACCTGAGATGCCATCTCAGTTGATAATCAGGGAAGTAGTACAGATCGTGCTGTAGCTAGGACGGTATTTCCTGAATATGAATGTTTGGACTCCTCTTCTTCAGAGGCCTCATGCTCATTTTTAGCAAGGGTCTTTGTGTCCATGTGTATGTTTCATCCCATGGATAGATACCCAAAGGATGGCCACGAGAAAGGGGGAGTCTATCTGCAAACCACACCTACACACAAATAAATGTCTGTGTGCAGTATTCCATTGTGAACCCGAAGCGCTTCTTTGGAAAGGTAAGGATGGATATTCTCGGCAGAATGGTTTGTGCAAAGCCACAGAGAAATGGGAGGGGGTGGGAAGTTCTTGGAACTGCAAATTCACCTGATGCCTCCATCGTTCTGCTTCTGAGTCCCTGGTGAAGCTATGAAGGAAAAGACTAGAGAATTGTGCAGCCCGATGAAGAAGGCCCTTCCTGATGTTTCTGCCGCAAGGCTTATGAGTAATCCAGAAGGCCTGGTGGAGCCCTTGCAGAGCCCTGGGTAGGCAGATTTGGGGAGACCTCTGTTTCTGGAAGACGTCTCTGGCTGTCACATAGAGAGCGCTGAGAGAGAATGTGTAAGAGCCTACTCCAGGATCAGGCCGGAGCTACTAGTGGCTCTAATGATTCCAGCATGTGTTTGAACTCCCTTGTGTCCACACTACCTCTCTCACCCCAGGGGCCTCCTCTGTCCCTTCTCTTAGATCCCTCCCACCTCATGCCAGCTCCTTCCTGAGCTCCTTGCAAGCCAGAGAAGCCCCTGAAGGCTCAGCAGAAATGTCCAAAGCTGGTATTAGGAATTCAGGAATTATTGGCTCTTTCTGCAGATAAAGCGCCAAATACGAGTGGAATATAAATATACTATTCCCTTTATTAATTTGGTCAACAAGTATTTGTTAGGTGCCAATATGTACCAAATACTGGATTAGGCAACTAATGAATGAGCAGTGACCCAATTTAGAGAAATCCCACTCCTAATTGAGTTTTGTTTTAGGAGGGAAGATAAAAACAAAACAAAACAAGCAAACAAAATAATTACCTATTGTTGTTGGCATCATGGAGAAAATAAACAGAATGGAGGTTCAATTGTGGATGAAAAGGGGAGGCTTTTTCTAAACAGGGATCAGGGATGCTCTCTCTGAGAAGGTGGTGTTTAAGCAAGACTTGAAGGATGAGGGAAAAGCAGACGTGTGAAAAATTGGGAGAAAAGAGATCCTGAAAGGGAGTGCAAAAAGCACAGGTTTGTGTGTGTGTGTGTGTGTGTGTGCGCGTGCGCGCATGTCTTTTCAAGTTAGAATGTACTTGCAATTCTGTTAATTTTTCTTTATAATAACATTTGCACCTTTTAGGATTTTTTTCCCCTATCCTTATAGTCTGCACAAAAAAGAGTTCATTAGCATATTCCTTTATATTCTAATTTAAAAAACATAAAAGTAGCCTGACTTTTAAATTATGTGAATGATTCACAGTGGAGAAGCTGTTTTCTGAGTTATATGTCCGTGTCTATGTGTTATGTATTGGTATCAGTAGTGAGTTCTTTATCTCCGAATTTGCAATGACTCTGCACTGTATGAGAACTCTTCTGCAAAGAGTAATGATGGCAATAAACGGCATTACTTGAGTTTCTACTAATTCCAGGCAGTATTGTACACTCATTAACATACCGACTCATTTAATCCTCTCCAGATTAGTACTGTAATTATCCCCATTTGACGACTGAAGCCCAGAGAGGTTATGTAATTGGTCTCTGTAACACAGCTGTTAACGGTCAGTGCTCTGTTGAGATTCCAGGCAATTTCCCTTTAGGAAATTGTATTTCCTGTGCTGGGAACCACATGCAAATACAGCAGTAATACCATTTTGTCATTAAACAAAAAAGAACTTTTCCAAAATTTCAGGATGACAATTATATATTAAATGGAATTTCCTCACTTGTACCTTTGCCTCCTTTCTTATTTAAAAGAAAATATTGTACAATGCCTTGTCTATGTTAGTAAAGGGTCGGTAAATATCAGTAGCCAGCCATGGCACTGAACACTTTCCATGACTCCTTAAGGTCTTAAGAACACTTTTGGATAGAGTTGCTATTGACATTACCTGGGCTTGACTTCTGGCTTTGCCACCTCATAACGGTATGACTCGGAGCATGAGCTTATCTTATCTGTGTCTCAGTAGCCCTGTTTATAACATGCAGTCTGATTGAGAGCATGTGACCTTGGCCAATTGTATATTATCTCCCACTAACATGAGAAGGTATCAGATTAAGTAGGAAAAGGTATTTAATTACTTCTAAGTTTAACATTTGTTTATTTGTGGTGGTCTGCAACGCATCGTAGTTTCCAATGGCTCTGTGAGCAGAAAGATTTGAGAATCACTGATCTGATATCCTTGGTGGAAATGACTTCCTCAAATCCAGGACTCGGATCACTGAGAAGCAGTGAACTTTTAACTGAAGTTATTCCTACTTTTCAAACCTTGTAATTACTATCCTGAATTTACTGTGCATAAGCTGGACCACACAAAATGACGTATTTTCATTTTTCAGCAATTCAAACTGAATAGCAGATATGTTCATTTGTTGTTAATACCAATCTCAAACCTAGAGAAAAACGATCAAAATGTAAAATGCCAAATTCAATTATATAATCCAGAATGCAATTTTGTTTCATTCTTTTTAGTGCGCAATTTAAATAACCACACCACGGTATCTTACTGGGTTGATTTGGCTCACCCAGTGGCTAGCTCAATGAACTGCAAACATTGACTCCGTTATGGCTCACAAAACCAAGTTGACCCTGAATATAAATACACAGTTTTTCTTTCAGAGCTGGAGTAAAAAGCAAATGGGGAAACTGATTCAACAAATGAGTTTGCATCTCACTCTCAAACTTATTTTTATTTACATATATAAAGTAATCAGATAAAGGTTTTTTTGTTCTGCCCAATACATATGTTTTGCTAATTCATTTGGCCCATCTGGATACACTAATGAAAGGAATGACAATCGACATTTATTGAACTCCTACTGTGTGCTGGGTACTGTGTGAAGTGATTGCCACTGGGCCAAATGCAACAAAACTTAACCTTTACAGCCGTTTTTCTGAGTTAGCGGTTACTTGTCTCTTTTATAGAGGAGGAAGCTAAGCCCCAGAAGGCTATTTAACTTCTACAAGTTGTCACATGCATGAAATCCAGGAGTCAAATCAGAGCCCAGCATCCTGCATTATTTTTAACCTCCTCCTCTTCTGTCCCTCAAAAAGAGATTTTTCAAGACAAACCATCACTAAGTAGACCAATACACAAATTGAACTAACATATTTATTTTTGAATTTGATCTGTAGAGAATCTCTTCCGTAGGGAACATCATTTTTTTAAAAAATAAGTGAGTCTTCTGAATAACTGAACCTGATTGCTTTGTACTGTTTTTCTGCGATCTGCACTTAGCCTCTCAGTTTTATTGGCAGACTTTCTCTGGGTGTTCTGGACTACTGACTTGCTTTTGATTACTGCTTCCAGGTTGGTCATTTCTGAATCATCATTTCCTGACCAGATCTCTGTAATGAGTTTCATATGGGTACCTCCAGCTGCCCCCTGGATATGTAGCTACTGGGCTGCACAAATGACCTCAAACCCAAAACATGTCAATTATTGAGCACATCCCTTGTCCCAGAAAAAAGCTTTTCCTCCAGCCATGTCCATCTCAGTGGATGGCCTGGTCATTTTCCATTTGTGTGGTCAGGAAACTTGGCCTTCATCCTTAACACCTTACTGTGCACATCATTGAGTTCTGTCCATCCTCTTTCCTATATATTTTCAAATCCCTTTTGCCTAGCCAAAGTGACGTGATTCTTCTAGACCACCATCAATTTCTGCCCTGTATGTCTTTATCAGCTTTCAAACTCATCTTTGTGTCTTTTAAGACATGACTTCCCCTCTGAGAAAGTTCTTTGCAAAATCAAGTATGATAATGCTCTGCTCTACCCTAACCTTTGAATGGCTCACCATTACTTTCAGAATAAGGTCCAAGCTATTGAACATGGTTTGCTTGTCCCCTCATAATCAAATGCTTTCTTCTCTATCTCTTGCCTTTCTTGTCCTCACTTCCTGATCCATCCATAATATCGTGCTTTAGCAAAGATATTCCTGGGTTTTCCGAAAGTTTTGCATGTTTGGGAAGCACTCTTCCCTCCTTCTTTTCTTTCTAGTGAACTCCAACTCATCTTTTAAGTTTTAGCTTAGATATCAGCTTCTCTTAAGCTCCACCTGTGATCACCCTAAGGGATCAGTTCATGTGCTTTTGTATCACCCTAAATTTCCCCCTCAAAGCACTTAGGGCCTTGTGTTATAATTCATATATTCTTGTTTCATTTCCTAGTACATTGTAAGCTTCCTCAAAGGCAGGGGCTCACTGTCTGGTACATGGGAAATTCTCTCTCTCTTTCTCTCTGTGTGTCTCTTTCTCTGTCTCTCTCGGTTTGTCCCTCTCTGTATATCACAAATGCTTATAAAGTGATTCCTACTAATGTGCACAACTGATTCACCTTCCTTACTCAGCTGTTTTTCCCTGTGATAACACTCAGCCTGCACGAGCACAAAGGCACAGAATTCTAGAGTTGGGAAAGGCTTCACATGAGATGTTCTTTATCTGATTCCAGGCCAGTTTTTTCATTCATTTTCTCTTCTGCATCAACTTAGACACAGCATTTGCTCTCCTTGGGATTTAGAGGCCATCTGTTTAAATCCCTCTAGATTAGGTTCCCTCACTGTCTCTGATTCTAGGTCACTTTAGAAATGGCCTCAAATTATGCACATGCTTTTAGCATATGTCAAACCAAAAAAAAAAAAAAAAAGCTTATGACTTTGTGCAAGCCTAATACTCATTCTACTGTCATTTTTGTCAACCTTCTTTCTGATGATTTGGTTAATCATTTTTGAATAAAGCTTGAAGTAAAATCTCACTACGTTTTATTTCAAGCTCTAAAGCCTGTTCTAATTTTGCTGTGTGTTTGAGTGCAGCCACTGGGTTACACAAAGGACCTCAAACAAAACATGGTGTGACTGAGCTTACCAACTGGCCTCAGAGAGTAGCAGACAATAGATAAAGTGTGGCATGATTAGTAAGTAAGGTCGACTGATTACCTGGCCAACACGGTCACGTATCCTCAGAGAGCTGTGTTTTAAGGTATTAATATTTTAAAAAATTAGCTTTGTTAAGAAAAGCATCTGTTTTGCCTTTGGGGAAGGGGCCACAATATTTCTATCCAATATGAATCTCTAATATATCAAGAGTAATCACAGAGGTGCCTTTTCCAAGTCACACTGGTAAGTGGTGACTAGGAATTACTATTTGGCCAGCACTTTGTACTAAATAGAGTCTGGGGATAATTGACCATTGAAATTTTCTCCTAAATCAAACAAACCAATCCTTCAAATATAAAATTATTCATTTTATCAATATCAGCCTTCCATCCTTACTCCATTAAATCCTTAAATTCATGCTAGAGATGACATAGGAAGCAAATTAAAACGGGACTTTTACAAAATGAGAAAGATAAAATCGTGCCTTCTGAAGAAGCAATTTAATCTTAATAAATTATTTTTAATATTCTTTTTTCAATGAGGCATCATATTGACCATAAAACGAAGTGTAAAAGGGCAGTGGTTGAGGAAACTGAGTTACAAAGAGACCACTACACCCTTGAACAGTTTTACCTGCAATAATTTGCTTCATAAATTTTTATGGTACATTTTACATTTTTTAAGAAAGCAAGTATTCCCAACAGTGTCATAATTAGAATCGTGACAGTGTGAGAGCAACTGTAGGAAATTATATTGGATCTCTGGGGTATTTAGCTAAATAGTTTTAAATAGGAATTTGTTGCTTTGTTGAAGACAGATTAGAGTCGACACAGAAGACATTCCCTGAATAGAAGGCCCACACTCTCCGTCCACACTCACAAATATGGCTTCACCGAAGAGCTAAGTGCCAGTTAAGAAGATCCAGGAAATGGAAATGATTTGCCCAGGCGATATATGGAGTATTTGCTGAAATAAAGAGTATCATCAGCCTTTAAATGTCAAATGTTAATGTGCATCATGTGCTAACCCCTTGTTTTAGATTTTTTTTTTTAAGATTTTATTTATTTATTCAACAGAGATAGAGACAGCCAGCAAGAGAGGGAACACAGGCAGGGGGAGTGGGAGAGGAAGAAGCAGGCTCATAGTGGAAAAGCCTGATGTGGGGCTCGATCCCACAACGCCGGGATCACGCCCTGAGCCGAAGGCAGACGCTTAACCGCTGCACCACCCAGGCGCCCCTGTTTTAGATTTTTTTTTTTTTTGCAATGCTCTGTCTCTGTAGTTTGAGAATCCAAAGCTCTCACTAAGAAATATTCTTCCAAGACACATTCTGCATTTCACAAGCCCATTTTCCTCTTCTCTATGCAGAATTGCTCTCTCTATTGCCTGTACGATGAGGGTGTTTTCCTGAAAGATAGAATGGAGCTGCTTTAGTTGTCAGGATTCAGGTAGTTTCCAGAAAGGATGTGCCTCCTTCTTAATGTAGCAAGCTTCTACTGCTTAAACACAAACATGCCTCTTGGAAGCCTTTTATCAACAACTGTGGACCGCTGAGGACAGTGCCTGAAACATGAGAGCTTCTCATGAAGTGATAGCCCTTGTTCCTCTAGTTGTTTGATACATATGTTCAATATATATTCAGTTATTATGGGGCTTGGGTTACAAAGCCCAAGGGTATTCCGTTCAGGCCCATGCATTGGGAGACCACAGTTTTCCTTAGCCAGCAGATCCATTGGCAGAAATAACAGAAGAATAAACAAATAGTCAGGAGCTGGTTGTATAGAACTCTCCTCTGTTCAGTCTCCTGTTAAAGGGAAAACATCTTGAAACAATATCTTTGTCAATTACTGAAGCTTATTTATAATCTTTTCCTTTTGGGGTCATTCTACTCTCTGTTAGTGGTAAAAATAATGATATAAGGAGCATTCCCCATGGGATTACTTTTGGATCTGGAACTTCTCTGGCTTGATCATGGATGTTACCCTCTGTGACTCCAGGTACAGAAAGCTGTGAGACAGTCCTACTGACTCTTGGGAGGGAAAAGATTGAAAGCCTTTTTTTTCTGTACTTCATAGTGAACGATTGTTTCTCTGCTAACCAGAATAGCCTCAACAAAAATTATTGTCAGGAGAGAGAGAAATTCATCAGGAGAACATGAGATCGTAAACGGGATCACTTAAACGAGCTCAAGGATGCAAAGGTCTGGGAAAAGGGCAGTTTTGACCCAATATGAAACCAGTGTGATAATTTCTTTGGTAATGAGTGACCTCGGCACAACCAGCCTTGGAGAGAAGTTAAGTTGACAATGAAGATCTTCTTTTGGAAGCCCCAGCTTGCATCAGCCTTTGACAAGCTTAGCTTTGGGGAAGAGGAATGCTGTTACCTTGCAGGCTTGTTCAGAGACCTTTTTCTGGCAGTGAAAAAACATCATCTCTCGGGCTAGGAGGGACCAGGGACATCATGGAGTCACGAGAAACAAAATGCAGAGAACCCACCGTGCCCTTTTCTTGGCATGTGGAACTGTGACCAATTTCCTTTGGACTAAGTCCCCAAATTCCTCAGAGGCTTCAAAAAGCAGAGGAAACTCAAAAGGTAGGATGTGGGTCTTCTGCTAATCAGGTTCATCCGAGTTAGAGCAATTGCTTAGAAAAAAACATTAAAGGAATGGATGTTTGGAATAAGTCGTAACTTGCTATCCCCAAAGAGTCACAGGTACTATGTGATACTCAAATATCTGAAGAATATCTTTTTTTGGATGCCCGAGGGCACATCAGACTCAAGTCCAACATGGAGTTCTTCTTTCCCAATAACCAACAATTTATCATTTCTTCTCTATTTCCTGTCTCCATTTTTTTTCTATATTATCTTCCCAGACACCTGAGATAGAAAAGTTACAGTGGGTCTAAATGTTTCTTCCTATTTTATATCTCACATCAATCGATCATGAATTCTAGCTGTTTTAACCTCAAAAATATCTCACATCCGTTATGTCTACTGCATCCCCATGGCTACTGCTGCAATGCAATCCTCATGAGGTTTTCTTAGACCATTGCCACAATCTCCTGAGGGGTTTCCATATACCTATCTGGCACACTCCATTCCATTTTACATTTGCCACCAGCGAATTAAATGCTTTTCTTAAGAAAATGGCCTCTCAGTGGCTTAACGAACATTTTCTTCAGGAAGAAGTCTTAAATCCTTAGCAGGGAACACAAGCCCTTCAGTGAGCTGAACTTGACCTACTGCTAACACTACATTAAGATTTTTGCAGGAAGACTAAATTTATTCATTTTTTTAGAAGTCCCCAAGACCTAGCTCCCAAATATTTATTAAAACCGAATTGAATTAATTTGTTCACATGGAAAGTAATACTTGGAAAGCTGATTCTTTGTAGTATTCAGGTCCATTGTGTAATAATTGTCTTTGGTGCCATTTCTGGCCTGTGATGTAGTTTCCCTTACCCTGGAGAACTTCTCCTCAAGCTTCCTTTGTCTCTGTTGGTGAAGATGATGCCTGCTGCTGCTTTATTCCAGAAACTGGATAACCTTCTGCCTTGTTTTTGTGCTGAGTGACCCTTTTGACAGACCCCGTGGCTCTGACCCTTTACACAGTAGAAGTCTCCTGGTGTTTTGACTCAGCAGTGGACCATGATATTTAGAAATCCCTTCGTGGAACACCTTTGATTCTCCAGGGATGCTCATGATAAATATTTGCATTATTTAAAGAGTTATAAACACAGTATAAAAACGAGTGCACAAGGAAGTCACCACTTGGCTTTTGATTACGTCTACCCAAATGAAAAATGAATGAAGGTGCAATTAATAATAAATGTCCTTGTGTTCTTGTTTTAATTTTAACTCATCAGAGAATGTTAAAATTAAAGTGGGGCCAACATTCGCTTTATTGTTTTATTAAAGGCAGAATGCAGCCCTCATGTAGCTGATTCGTGCAACTTCATAAAATTCTAATATCTGTATTGCCACTTATAAGCTGTTAACTCTATGCATGTTACTTATTCCCTGTTAGCTGCAGTTTCCTCGTTTATATGTGGGGATAATAATAATGCATGTATCATAGATCCGTTGATGGTATTAAATGAAGTTGTTCATCTGTTGTGTAGTTACCACCAAATACGTATTAGGATGACAATTTTATTTCAGCCTCACTCTTTGCGAGGTTAGCAATCTAGAATTTATTTCTCATTTTAGAGATGAAGTAACATTTTCATTGAGAATGATCTGTCAATGAGGGCTTAGCTCTTCTAAATCCCAGTTTTTGTTTTTTTCCCAGTTGGGAGGGATGTGTCAAGGAAAATCTCTTTTTATATTCTCCAGCCTCCAGAGAAGGGGGAAGTGAACATTATATTTATGGCTAATGACTGATACAGGAACATAATTTCACAAATTCTGCCTTGCTGGCTTTCCTTTCATCCCTTGACCAGCATTACTATAATTTTATTTTTCATCAGAAACACTTTCCCTAAACCTGTCTGGACTTCTGTGTATCAGTAGGCTGGGGATTGGCTCTAGCTAACCCCGTGTTAGAGCTAGTCCTTCAGCCCACAACCATTCTTGGAAATGGGATTTTTTCCTAAAAGATCAAGCCATCGTCAGCATCTTATCAGGATCCAGGACTCCGTCTTTCCTTCTGTCAAGATCTTCTAGGGGTATAAATATTTCCTCATGGAATCGATCCAGGTTAGAGAGAAATCGTCACCAGTTTGGATAAATATTTAAATTGATTACCACTATCTAATGTGACTCCCTGGAGTTGAGATATGATGAACAAGGGAACAGGCACTTCCTGCTTAAAATTTATGGTTGCCCACAAAAGAATTTATCTCCAAATCAGAAGGAGCTGCTCTGAGAGTGACCATTAAGATTATCTCATTGCACCTCGTGGCATTTGCTTTTCTCCTTTGACCCTCATTTCCAGGAGGCTATCTTGTGGAATTCTTGAGGCATCTCGTATCTTTAGTGTTTGGTAGTGCCTGGACCCCCACTGATGCTTGGTGATTGATGAATGAGTGAACGCCGTGGACTCTCTTGCTAATTTGAAGTCAGTTTTATTTTACTCAACTTTTCCACACAATATTTTACATGGGAACCTGGGAAAGATGAGACAGTGCCAGAAGAATGCCATTTTCCCTTCTCATGAATCCCCATTTAGTTTAAGAGTTACACTTGCTCACAGAGACTAATTTTGCCTCCACATTCCAAACACAACTAAATGAATAGGGAAATGGAATCCCCACTGCCACTCCAATCTGAGGGCACTGGGAAGTCAGAAAGGTGTAAAAGTAGCACCATTGTAGTACATTCTATTACCAGAGAACAATATGGCCCAGAAGGTTGAAGCTATGCTTGTTGTCACATGAAGTTTCAGTGATGGGATTTAGACTGTATCTCATACCAGGAGAGAGGGGTTGAAATGCTCTGGATAGAATGGGTATATACTGTCCCATAGGGAAAAACAAAAAACAAAAAAATGGCAATTAATATTTTTAAAAGCAAAAATGTCCCATGCTGGGAGGGATTTCTTTATTTAATGAGAACTAGTAAAAGCCTCCATTTGTGGAAGGAAGGCATGTTTCCTGTTGAAAGAGTTCTGGATATTGTCTCCCAAACATTAGGAAACATGAACATAGTGAGTTTTATGTAGTGTATTCATTATGTTGTTGTTCTTTTTAAAGATAAGTAGTCTCTAAGCTAATTTCCTCATAGTTCTCTGCTGGAGAGTGGTGCTAATATTAAGGTCCAAGGCAGGTCAAGTCCCTCATAAGAGCAGTGCCTTCTCCTACCCCAAAGCAAAGGAGGCAGATTAGCCAGAAGAAGAGAACCTCTTCTAATTTCATTTGAAACAACACAATTTTAGAGGGAATTCATTTAAAAATTTTCTCTGCATCTCTGAAATCTCTTCTTATTATAAGCTATTTATCCATTTCTTCGATGAGCATTGAAATATTACAGACATTTCTCTGAAAAAGGCCACAATCTTGAAGCAGGTACAACCCAGCATTAGGGTTGGGTGGTCGGGGTCTGAAAGGGAATAATTAACTCAATACTTTTGATTCTAACACAGAAGAACCGGTACCTCCAGAGATGGGAAGAACTGAAAGAAGGAAGGAAAGAGGGAAGAAAGTGGAGAGGAAAAGGCAGAGGAGGAGAAAGAGGGAAAGAAGGTAGGAGCAGAGGAAGGGAAGGAGGCACGGAAGAGAAGAAAAGAGAGAGAAAAACAGAAGGAAAGAAGGAAAGAAAGAGCCTACACACTAAGGGGGGTTTTGTGGCGAACACCAGGAAAAACAGTGCTAGCTTGCCTTTAATTAGCGTGAAAAAAAATGGACAAAGTGAACATTGTTTCCTCTTTTGAAAAAAGAAGGCGCTACGTTTGAAATGGTAACTGTTTACATGACAAGCTAAGTTACATGTGAACAACACCATCAGCGTTCCAACACCCAGTCTTGCACCATATTGTGTGGCCACTTAAGAAAAACTGGCTCCAATTAGGGATCTCCTGTCGAGCATCTTATTTATCTGCTTCCAGAACAGCTGTGAGCCATTCAGGATGCCACCAGTTTTTCCTCATTACACTCTCCTTAGAATTACAGATGTGCCTGGCTCATCCCCAGGGAGCCACATTCTAGTAAACACATCCTTTCTAGGTTTCAGGGGCTTCTCTGAAATCAGCTTGTGAACACAGGCTGACATGGTCAGTTGAAGTTGGCTTAAGAGACTTAAGGCTGCAAATACTCCCTGTAATTTCATGGGAAAGGAGAGCTGGATAATGAAAAGGATTTAGGGTGTGTGGGGAAAGGGAGGGAGCCGGTTAAAATAACACACTTTTATTTTTAATCAGTTTTACCAAAAAAAAAAAAGTTGTCCTGGGAATTTGTGACTGAGAAGCCGCTGCTGGAGGTGCACAGTTCATTGTCACAAATGTCTTTAATGAGGGGTTAAGGAAACAGGCTGAGGCAAGTAAGTGGGAATGAGTGAATCAACATATTTCAGGGAATGTGCATATTTTTGCTTTGGTAGTACAAACAACTGTATTTTAAGATCTTGTAAAGTGAGTTCTTTCTGTTCCTGGAGAATGGCTTCGTAGGAAATGCATAATGTATTCAGCAAGTGGCCTCAGACTCTTTTCTGCTCTTCTCCCCCACTGCTACTTGCTCTCAAGAGTAAATCATTGTAAAGTATTAATGAGCACAGTCATGGTCATATTTATTATTGATAAAGAAAAGAAGGTTCTCATGTTGACAGACATGGGGGTATCTGGGGAAAAGAAGACTTAATAATTATTTATAGGATTTATTGAGCAACAACAGTGTAGGGAGGCTGCAGGGCGGGTTTCTTACTTGTTCACATGTCATTGTTGCCACACCTTTGGGTAGTTCTAGTGGACTGGTCTGGGTCATATGATTTGCTGTAGCCAATAGGATGTCTCTGATGCAAACAGAGACTTGATAAATACTTGTTCCTTGGGATCTTCCTTTCTTTGCTGCTCTTGGGAATCCTGCAACTACCTTGTGAATGTTCTCTGGTTAAGCTGCAGATAATTGCTGACCCATTAGGGATTCTAGCAGAGATTAACGGAACCAGCCTAGACCAGAATGGTCACCCAGCACGTCCATAGGAACCTGAGCTAAGTAAATAATTGTCTTGAACAACTAGGTCTTGGAGGTGTTACTCTAAACAGCAAAACCTAGCTAATGCAGAAAGCCAGATCATAAAACAGATTAGGACGTGTATTGGAATCATCCATATATCTACATTCAAAATCTATCATTTTGCCCTACTACACAAGATATTGGAAAATAAGACCATTTTAATAAATAAAATAAATAAAAGAAGTTCAGAGCCAAGTCTAGAGCTAGCTTTCTATTGTGACACCTTTGATGACCTTCCACTGAGCCTCACTCGGGAACATTCTGCCTCATTTATGAAGGGCTGGAAAACTTGCTTCAATTTTCCTCTTGGTCTATGAATATAATGCCAGTGAGATTATTCATGACATGTCGCCAAGTGAATGCAGCTCCCTGGGTTGGGAGATTTGTAACACCACTTCAGATAAGTAGTAAAGCCTGGGGTATTATATACTCATGTTTGAGCGTCCTTGCCCAGCCACTGGCAATTGCAGAGGGGAATGTAGTGCAGAAGGGTATAGATGTCAAACGTATGCTCCCCTGATATGTGTCTATCATGAAAATGCACTGAAATGCTGGCAACCAGATGGTCCTAAGTACTTCCTAGTCTTGTTTTAAGAATAAAGAAATACTGTTAAGGGCATAAAACACCGATTTGAAATCTTAGAATGCAAGGTGATATGCTAACTAAATTTAATTGGGTAATAACACCAACTTGATTGGCCAAATATACCATATTAATAGATTTCTAGAACAGAAATGAAGTAATCAGGGAAATGTCTCCTGATGGTGTCTAGTTTTAGAGCCTCGGCCTCCCACTACCACTGCACGACCCTTCATTAGCTTGTATAATTTGTGTGTCTTTCAATTTCCAGGTCCCTGTCACACATTTCCCTACATTCTCATTTATTTGCAAAAGGCACCACTAAGGAAAAGTTTGTTCATTTTGGACATATGACATTCACAGTTCTTTAAACAACACACGTGGACTGGTGCTCCCTAAAAACTGTTCTCTTATCCAGCTTCTGAATTCTGTATAGGCAATCCATTGACGTTCTGTGTATTGTATCGGGAAATACTTACACCACAGAGTGAAAACAGTAACATTATTCATAATACCTCCCGATATTTCTTCAGTGCTTTGAAGTTTTCCGGGAAGAGTCCCGTGCACTTGCTTGCGGACAACTCCTAGCACCCCTGTGTGATGGGTGGCATACCATGCCATATACATATTTTTCATATGAGGAGAAGAAAGTTGAGAAGATAACCTAATATGGTTAAATAGTCTTGATGCATCAGACTCAGAATTCAAATCGAGCTGTGTAATCTTGGACACGTAACTTTAACTCTCTGGGACACAGGAGCTGTATTTTATAGGTAGTTAAACAAACAAGGAGAGCCTGGGTGTTCAGGCGCTTGGGCTTCTCAACCCCATATCCTCATGCCCCACTGCCCTATGGGAGTATCTTGGGTGTATGAAAGACCTCACCACATCGCGTAGAAAACTGGAGCCACAAAGGCTGCTTTCTGCCTGTTAAGGTCTAACTCCTCGTTGTCATCAAGGAGACTGAATTAAATGAACTGACATAACCCCCCCCTTCCTACCTTACTGCCTGCCTTTATCTGCTACCAAAAAAGAACA
Organism: Ursus maritimus; assembly: GCF_017311325.1. Classification (NCBI taxonomy): domain Eukaryota; kingdom Metazoa; phylum Chordata; class Mammalia; order Carnivora; family Ursidae; genus Ursus; species Ursus maritimus. The sequence continues at coordinate 15,926,311 of NW_024424341.1, forward strand.
TGAAAAACGATCATTAGTAACAGTTCTTTCTTTTAGATTCAACCTTTAAGGACTTCCGAATTTCATTCCTACATGGGTATTTTCAGATAGTGATTTCTCAACAGGGGATGATTTTGCTCCCCTCACCCAGTGGATATTTGGTGGTGTTTGGGGACGTTTCTGGATGTCCCAGCTGTGTATTTGTGTGGCAGTGTTCTATTGACCCAAAATGAGTAGAGGACAGAGATGCTGCTAAACCTGGTACAGTGTGCAGGTTGTCCCTTACAACAAACAATTATCCAGTCCCCAATGTCCATAGGGATGAGATTTAGGAACCTTTCTTTAGGGATTTTTTTAAAGTAGCATTTATTATACTATTTAATTAAAAGATATACATATTCATTTTGGAATATTTGATGAGAAACTAAATAAGAACACAAAGCAGGAAATGAAAATCATTCATAATCCGACACCCAGAGATAACCTGTGTTAATATTTTCCCATTTTACTAACTCCTATCATGTTTAATTATACTTTTTAAAAAAGGGGGTCGTTGCATGTGTATTTGGTAATGTATTTTGTAGCTTGCTGCTTTACTATGTCTTAAATACCATTCAGTATCACTAGACAGTTTGTGCAAAAATCATTTGGAGTATGGTGTTCTGATTTACGAATTTATAAGGTGGGTTAGCCCATCTACCATGGTTGGACTTTTGGTTATTTCCAAGTAAGTGCTATTGTAATGAAGGCTCCTAAGGTGACATTTTTCACTACGCCAAAGACAGTTTGCTTAGGATAATATCCAATGGTTAAAGTGTATGTCGTTTTTTCTTTCCTTCATTCATGATTGGAATTTTCACATTGTATGCTAAGAGAGTATTTATCAAGGTTTCCTTCCACCAGCAGTATGAAAGAGCACCCCTTTCCCACCCGCTTGCCAACCTAGAAGAGGTAGTGTGTCTCCAAGTGAAAATCATTATTCTTGAAATTTAATTCTTGCCTGTTAAAGAGCAATGCATAACCCGAGAATATGCTTAGAAGCCCTCCTGCACTGACAGAGATTATTTGATATTTCAAAGGTAGCATCCCTTGGTCCCTAGAGGACCTCCCTTGAAGAAATTATTGATTTATATCATCAAAAACCAAGTATTCAAGAAGCAGTCTGAAACTGAGGCTAAAAGCAAAGTATGCAGGTTTCCCAAGAGTCCCATCTGTAAAAGGATCATTGATTTTTGACCTTTTGGGATGTTTAATCTCTCCCACTCTCTCTCCTTTTTAAAAATTCTCCTAATGTTTTATTACGTGCATGGATAACACCAGAAGGAAGACAGCGAAGCAGGGATAAAGGACACAATGTCCCTGGTTTTTGATTGGAATATGCCGAGGACCTTTCAGTCATAGCACGTTTCATAATGTAAAATTTTTAAACAAACTAACCAACAAAAATCATTATGTCCAGGCAGGTATCCTTCTCCAGAGTGATCAGTACAGGTGCTTTGTCTGTTGTTCCCAATTTCATGAAGTATTTCAAATAAACAAGGAGGATCTTCATAGCGGCAATTAATCAATCCAATACGCACCTTCAGTAGAGATCTTCATTTCCAAAGAGTTGGACGGTAGTCCCCACGTTGGAATCAAATTTATTTATAAGATAGTAATGATCCAGGTGTAGATTTTCAAGAGTTTCTTTAAAATCTTCTCTCCTAAATTTGCTGTGGCAATTTTGGGTATGCGAGCTAATGATCTACTTTGCACATGGCCAATTTCCTATCTTAGGCATCGCAGACAGCGTAAGTAAGATCTCACATTGTTCTTAAGTAAAGGCTATAAAAATGCCGCTTTCTAAACATGTAAGCATCAGGAAGCTAATAAAGAAAAAAAGAAAACCAATCTCCTCTATTCATTTGAAAATACTTTTTTTCTTATACTGATAATGTATTCATCACCTTTTGACATGTCACGACTGACCTCAGGATCTCAGTGGCTTATGGCGTAAGCATATAGTTTCTTGTTCAAAACTCTGTGTATCTCCTGATGCTTTCCTGAGCTTGGCTCTAGGCTGTGTATGGGGTTCAAATATATCTTATCTTTTTGTTCATTTACCCCGGATCTGCAGCCACCTGGGACATGTCCTCTTCAGGACAGATGGCCGAAGTGTGAGAGGTCAAGCCAAGTAGAGAGCTCACTGAAAGCCTCTGCTCATGTTGTGTTTCCTCACTGCCTTTTTACCCAAAGCAGGCTGGTGACCGAGCCTCACATCAATGGAAAATATCCTTTGTCTATTCTGTGGGGGCTCCTTCAGAGGTAGGGCAAGTTTTAATTACTTGCCTGAGGTCACATAGAGGTAAATACCAGACCCGAGATTAACACCCAGTGCTACACTACGCTGTCTTAATTCAGCTTAAAGTAGTTTCTATTTTAAAAAAAATAATGATCCATTCATGTGTCTGTTCTTGTGTCATTAAATAGTGAAATCCTCAAGGCACAAACTTTATTTTATTCTTAGAGCCCACATCAAGCACAGCATTTATAGAGGAAATCTATGAACCAGGTGCTAATGAAATAACAGTTTAATAAATAAATATACTACATTAATTCTAGTAACATATGGCAAACCCAGTCAAATGGCAGAGCAGAGACATATTATATGTCTCCCCCTAAAAATGTAATACAAATGTTGTCTAAAAAGGAAGGATTTAAACTGTCTGTACTTAAGATACTATAGTTGTAGTCGTTGTAATGAGTCCATTGTAATCTGTCGTCAAGATGTAATGAAAACACACAAAAGCGATTTTATAACCATGGTCCCCTCCATTAATTTAATTCACGTTATCCTAAGTCTCACCTCTGCCGTGTTTGTCTGTAATCACTCTACGGGAAAAGCTGCTGCTAAAAAGGAGAAGCAATTGAGTCAAACAAACACTGGGGCAACTCCAGAAACCCTCGCTGTGGCCTTTTTCCTGGGACGTGAGCTGCAGTCTTGTGACTTAAAATTCCTCCGGATTTTCAGGTTCTTGGTCACAAGAATGGTGCATTTGTTCCTGGGACCACCTGTCTGACATATAACTCCAAATGCAAGAGGAAAATGGAAAATGGTTCCATTTTTCTCTGTTTTTTGAAAAGTTTCATTAACAATATTTGGAACAGAAAGAGACATTATCTTGTTACACTTTAAGACTTAAATATGCTCACAAACACCACGCCAACCTATCGCAGCACACACACCCCCTACCTGTGCTTATCTAATAGTGTTAACACAAATAGAAGTCTTCTGAGAAGAAATACTGAAAGGGGAAATGGAAAATAAATCTTTCACTGCCTCCAAAAATATTTGTCCTCAGGCATGTCAAAATTTGGGAGATGGGGGGGGGGGGATGATGCAGGTAATAGTCTCTGCTATGTCAGACTGAAATCACCAAATACCCTCAAAACTATTCACAATTCTCTGATACTGTGACTACCAGAGGTGGTTGCACGGGTCTAAAGACAGTGTGCATTTTTGTATCATAAAGTCACGGTGTCTGGATGCAGACCTGGGTTTGACTCTGAGCTCCACCACATTTGTGCACTTTCAAGTGTAACAGATTCTCTGAGCCTTAGTTTCTTCATCCTTAAAATTATCATAAAGGCTACTGTAAGGATTGACAAAGATCCCTAAAGCCCCTAGTTGGATGTGTGGCTGCAAGCCATGTGCCAGACAAATTGTGTTTCCAACGATGGCCACATGGAATTAAAAGGAAATTTAAAAATCAAATTGTATTCGGAGTTCTAGCATGAATGCTAGGTTTGAAGTAGGACACAGAACCATCTCTGTCTTGGGCGTTGATCACACTCTTGTAAATAGATCATGAAAGCCAGAATGAATATTCTAGTCCGTGTTGTGTAGAGGAAAATCCTGGGCTTCAGAGTCAGAAATTCATCATTTACTAGGCATGTATTTCAGACGAATTACTTAACTTTTCTAAGCCTCGATTTCTTAATTGGTATAATATAATACATTTATTGAAAAATACTGTGTTCCAGGTATTGTATTCAACCTGTCAATATATTCATTAATCCATTTATTTCTAAAGCGTCTGTGAAATGCTAGGCACCGTGGGAAGTCCTGGGTATAGGGGAGTGAATGAATGATATTGGCACCATTCCAACTTTCATCCTGCTAGAGAATACATGATTTTCTACTTTTTGGTACTTTCTCGGGTTTAAATTGCATATGCAAAACAGACGCTGGGAGAGACAAAAATAAAGCGAGAGAGGTACTTAAATAGGGCTGAAAGAGGAATCCTCTCTAGGGAAGCTTTGTTTAAGTTGAAACTTGATGAATGAGATGCAGCTAAGCAAAGAACGTTGTGGACACACAGGACAGCACGAATGAGGCTGTAAGAAAGCTCTAATACTCCTTAAAGTGAACCTTAAAATGGCAGTGATAATTAAACATGAAAAGTCATTCTAATACTTGTGATTCCATGTAAAGCTATTGGATTCCTAAAGGCGTTGGTAGAGTGTAAGCTCTGTTTCTTTTTTCTTTTTTTTTTATTAAGTGGAATTAACATACAGTGTTATATTAGTTTCAGGCACACAATACAGTGACTCAGCAATTCTATATGTTACTCAGTGCTCGTCATAATAAGTATGTCTTGATCCCCATCACCTACCCCCCCACCCCCAACTCCTCTCCCCTCTCAAATCCACCAGTTTGTTCTCTATAGTGGAGAGGCTGTTTTTTTTTTTTCCTCTCTTTTTTTCATTCTTTCTTTGTTTTGTCTCTTAAATTCCACATATGAGTGAAATTGTATGTGTATTTATCTTTCTCTGACTTATTTCAGTTAGCATTATATCCTCTAGATCCATCCATGTTGTTGCAAATGGCAAGAATTTGTTCCTTCTTATGGCTGATAATATTCCATTGTATATATATATATATCACATCTTTATCCATTCATCTCTGGTTGTACACTTGGGTTGTTTTCACATCTTGGGTGTTATAAATAATGTTGCAATAAACATAGGCATACATATACCTTTCCAAATTAGTGTTTTCATTTTTTTGGATAAATACCCAGGAGTGGAATTACTGGATCTTATGGTATCCATGTTTAATTTTTTGAGGAACCTCCATACTGTTGTCCACAGTGGCTGCACCAGCTTACATTCCCACCAACAGTGCACAAGGGGTCCTTTTACTCCACATCCTCACCACACCTGTTTTTTTCTTGTGTTTTGATTTTAGCCATCTTGACAAGTGTGAGGTGACATCTCATTGTAGTTTAATTTGCATTTCCCTATTGCTTAGCGATGTTGAGCATGTTGTCATGTGTCTGTTGGCCATCTGTATGTCTTCTTTGGAGAAATGTCTGTCTCCATTTTTAATTGGGTTATTTGGGGGTTTTCTGTGTTGAGTTGTAGAAGTTTTTATATATTTTGGATATTAAATCTCTTATTGGATATATAATTTGCAAATATCTTCTTCCATTCAGTAGGTTTCCTTTTGTTGATAGTTTCCTTTCACTGTGCAAAAGCTTTTTATTTTGGTATAGTCCCCATAGTTTAGTTTTGCAGTTGCTTCCCTTGCCAAAGGAGACATATCTAGAAAATAAGTTCTATTTAAAAAATATATATATATTTATTTATTTATTTTAGAGGGAGAGAGAGAGTGCTTGGGAGGGGAGGGGCAGAGGGAAAGGGAGAGAGAACCTCAAGCAGATTCCCCACTGAGTGTGGAGCCCAACGCGGGGCTTGATCTCACAATCCTGAGATCACGACGCTGAGATCATGACCTGAGCTGAAACCAAAAGTCAGATGCTTAACTGACTGAGCCACCCAGGCATCCCAGTAAGTTCTATTTCTTAATAGCCTTGAATATCTCATTAACCTTTCTGAGATTCTGTATCCTCATTTTGATTCTCAGTAAACATTCGTTTTCTTTTAGCCTCTTTTTTTCATTGTTCAGTCTAGCCATGTAGAAAGAAATAGAAGGTCATAATTTGTAAGTAAGAGAGATGATGAAAACTAAGTCACTGAAAAGCATTCATTTCCTTTAGTGCACATAATCACCCAGAAATGTTAGATATTTGTGTAGCTTTAAACTGTGCTTATGTTTACCATAATAGAAAAAAAAAAGTGTTCTAGTAGTCTACTTGTGGAAATTAACTAGATGCTTATCAATCTTGATTATTCTCTTGAGCATGCAGGATGGCTATATTTCTAAGCCTCCCTTGCAATTATATTGGGGTCTATGACTAGGTTCTGACCGATGAAATGAAGGGGAAGAAGGACTGCATTCCTTTTACAGACTTGGCCATAAACTCATCCGTATGCATTTCTTTCCATTCCATAGCAACTGTGGAGGCCATGTGTAATGTGTGGTACACAGGAAGAGCCACCAGGAGAGCTACTCCCTGTCATGTGGGCAACAAATTAACTTGAACCACTGAGATTTGGGGATTGTTTACTGTAATAACGAACATCCCTTATCTTGACTAATACATGAATCCTGTGCATGTCAGAGGCCATTATGGCCCACAATACTTTGGCTAAAAATTTGATTTTTGAAGAAGTCATCAACTCTTTAAAAAAAATTGTCTTAAAAAAAAGTGCATTCCAATATCTTTTGTTCCCTAATTAAATATCAGTTTTTGAGATCATCTTAAAATGAATCAGATGGGATGGGGTTTGAGAGGCAAACTACTCATAATCCATTAGGTTGGGATTTAACCACAAAATGGTGATTAAAACTCAAAGATATTTGGTTCTTTATTCTTTGTAAATAAAGGGAAATGGCTAATGCCCCATAAAATCTGAACAAAAGGAGCCTCTGTTGAAGGTAAAGCAGGGTCCACTACATTAGATGTATTTTGCAGAAAAGAATTTGAACACACACACACACACAGAGAGACACACACAGACAAACCTTCTAAAGTCCATGGCATTTCCATTGTCTTTAGAGCCAGTGTTTTTCTGGGAACATATAAGTATTAAGAGCCCTTGTTCAAGGTAAATATTTGTCTTCCATGCAAGCTGAGCACACTTATTGAAAAAAACCGTTGGTTCAGGTTAATGTGGTAGATGGCCACCCATAGAGGGAGTGTGGACATAGCAGGGGACATGAGATCAGAACCCAACTTTGCCTCCTGCTATCTATATCCCTTAAGTAAGGTATCAGTTGCCCCATGTGTGAAGAGAAAATAATGCTTGCCTTCAGGATAGTTTTGAGCCCTAAGTAGCCAGTTTGACATCTCTCTGCCTTTTCTTTTTTTTTTTTTTTTTTTTTTGTGGTCACCCACAGCTTTTTTTTTTTGTATGATTTTTATTATATTATGTTAGTCACTATATATACTTGTCCAGTTCGTAAGCTCGATGATTCATTAGTTGTGTATAACACCCAGTGCACCATGCAATACGTGCCCTCCTTACCACCCATCACCGGTCTATCCCATTCCCCCACCTCCTCCCCTCTGAAGTCCTCAGTTTGTTTCTCAAGTCCATAGTCTCTCATGTTTCATTCCCCTTCTGATTACCCCCTTTCTTTATCCCTTTCTTCCCCTACCGATCATCCTAGTTCTTATGTTCCATAGATGAGAGAAATCATATGATAGTTGTCTTTCTCTGCTTGACTTATTTCACTTAGCATTATCTCCTCCAGTGCTGTCCATGTTGTAGCAAATGTTGAGACTCGTTCTTTCTGATAGCTGAGTAATATTCCATTGTATATATGGACCACAACTTCTTAATCCAGTCATCTGTTGAAGGGCATCTCGCTCCTTCCACGTAGCTATTGTGGACATTGCTGCTATGAACATTGGTGCATATGGCCCTTCTCTTCACCTCGTCTGTATCTTTGGGGTAAATACCCAGTAGTGCAATGGCTGGAATCATAGGGTAGCTCAATTTTTAACTTTTAAGGGACCTCCACACTGTTTTCCAGAGTGGCTGTACCAACTCTGATTCCCACCAACAATGTAGGAGGGATCCCCTTTCTCCACATCCTCTCCAACAATTGTTGTTTCTTGCCTTGTCTATTTTGCCATTCTAACTGGCGTAAGGTGGTATCTCAGTATGGTTTTGATTTGAATTTCCTTGATGGCTAATGATTTTGAACATTTTTTCATGTGTCTGTTAGCCATTTGTATGTCTTCATTGGAAAAGTGTCTGTTCATATCTTCTGCCCATTTTTTGATTTGTTTATTTGTTTCTCGTGTATTGAGTTTGAGAAGTTCTTTGTAGATCTTGGATACCAGTCCTTTATCTGTAGTGTCATTTGCAAAGATATTCTCCCATTCGTGGGCTGCCTCTTAGTTTTTCTGACTGTTTCCTTGGCTGTGCAGAAACTTTTAATCTTGATGAAGTCCCATAAATTCATTTTATCTTTTGTTTCTCTTGCCTTTGGGGATGTGTCATGAAAAAGGTTGCTTTGGCCGATGTCAGAGGTTGTTGCCTATGTTCTCCTCTAGAATTTTGATGGATTCCTGTCTCATCGAGGTCTTTCATCCATTTGGAGTTTATTTTTGTGTATGGTGTGAGAATAGTGGTCAGTTTCATTCTCTTGCATGTAGCTGTCCAATTTTCCCAGCACCATTTATTGAAGAGACTGTCTTTTTCCCACCGGATGTTTTTCCTGCTTTATCAAATATTAGTTGCCCAAAGACCGAGGTCCATTTCTGGGCTCTCTATTCTGTTCCATTGGTCTATGTGTCTGTTTTTGTGCCAGTACCATGCTGTCTTTGTGATCACAGCTTTGTAGTACAGCTCGAAATCCGGCATTGTGATGCCCCCAGCTTTGTTTTTCCTTTTCAATAGTTCCTTGGAGATTCGGGGCCTTTTCTGTTTCCATACAAATTTAAGGACTGTTTGTTCCAGTTCTTTGAAAAATGTCCTTGGTATTTTGATCGGGATAGCATTGAAAGTGTAGATTCCTCTGGGTAGCATGGACATTTTAACTATGTTAATTCTTCCGATCCATGAGCATGGATCCGATCCATGAGCATGGACTCTCTGCCTTTTCAATTCTCACACACTGATTGCTGTGCTTTGAGAAGGAATTACTCAATTTTGCAGATTTACTTTCTTTATCCTCAGATGTACCTAAGGGCTATACAGCAATCCTTCAACTATCTCTGGTCAGCTACCTCCCATATGTCCCAAAGCATCCATTCCAAGCTTTGATTGCTCCTTTCCGACTGGCTATTCTAGAATAGTACACTCAGCCAATGTTCTGGCCTCTTCCTTCTTAGAGATGGAGGCTGCACTGTGTGAACCCATGCCCGCCCGCTGCCATGTTGTGGACATTTCTGTTTCTGCAGCCTCACTCTCCGGCTCAGATCAAAAGCCCTTTCTCCGTGGACAGAGGCTAATCTGCCTTCCTATACTCTTGAGCTCATCCCTTGTATCTCATATGTGAACCTGCCCTTTTAATTTTTTCTCTCATCTGCCTCTGCTCCACAGTCTATCACTATACTGCAATCCATTTCTCCTCTTGTGAGGGAGACAATAAGACCAGAGAGGGTATTTCCCATCTACTCCCTCCCCCTGCCCCAGTCTCTCTCCTTTCTGTCATGAGCAAGCTCCTCCTACAAACAGTATTCTCAATCTCATTGCCGCTTTTTTGTTTAAATCTACTGCAATATGTTTTTCCCACAGCCACTCCACTAGAACTGCTCTGGAGTGTGATCTTCTGTTTGCCAACCTCAAGGGACTCCAGCTCTCTTTCAACTGACTTTTCTGTAGCATTGGATGCTATTGAAGTCCCTTCTTGAAACTGTTGCTTCCTTTGGCATTTCTGATATTAAGTCCATTTGATTTTCCTCCTACCTCTCTGATTTTTTTTTTTTACTTAAATTAGTTTATGAGTTACTCTTCTGCCAGCATTTTATTATTTATTTACTTACTTACTTACTTATGTACTTATAGAGAGCAAGTGAGCAGTGGGGGAGGGACAGAGGGTGAGGGAGAGAGAGAATCCCAAGCAGGTTCCACATTCAGGAAGTGGAGCCCATCATGGGGTTTGATCTCATGGCCCTGAGATCATGACCTGAGCTGAAATTAAGAGTAAGATGTTCAACCGACTGAGCCACCCAGGTACCCTGTCTTCTGCCACCATTTTAAATGTTGGTATCTGCTCATATTCTGTTACTGATGATCTCTAAATCTCCCCCATTCTCCTTTTTACATTTTAACTATTTCCTTTACTTCCACTACAACCTGTATGCAAATATTTCCTAATTCTTTGTCTTCGACTTAATTTCCTAAATTCCAGGCTCAATCATCTAGTCAACATCTATACCTGGATGACCAACAGCTGCCCCCAAATGCTTGTGTTCAAGTCTCAGCCTTTACTTCTCTTCCTCTTAAAGGAACTTCTCTTTCAGCCTAGGTGCATATTGTGGCTTTGGCACTTTTTAGTTTTGTGCTTTAATCAAAGTTACCTAAGATTTCTAAATTTCAGTTTCTTTAGCTGTGAGAATAATGTTAGTAGAATTAGTGTGAGAACAACAGACCAATGACAAGAAAATCTACTATTTATTGCGTATTGGTTATGTTCTATGTGCCAAGTACAGTCCTGATGTTTTAAATGAATTGTTATTTATAGAAGCAAAGTAGAGTATGTAATAAGTGATTATGGCTATTACAACCAAAAAGCCTGGGATTTGAAGCTCACTTCCTTTTTAATTTCATTCTCATCGAAGCTTAGAGCAGTGTTTATGCCAGACACTGCTTTTCTAGGGGACCGGAAAGCTATCTTTCTAAGCTTATGTTCTTGGAATATCAGAAAATTTCACTCTACCTTTATCCCAAGCAAATCCTTAAACCTGTGGGAAAATCTTGCATGTCAAATCTGCTATCCATAGTTGAGACACTTGGAATTCTTAGTTTTCATGATTAACATCTAGATAACTGTCCATAATTCAAAGATGTATAGTAACTGCTATTCCATTGCTCAACCATAGCCAGTTACCTGATGGAATCAAGAGAAACATGTGATTCTGTTTTGAAATTATGGTGTTAAATATTTTCAACTCATTCTGTAGATAGAACAGGGAACTTTCATGAACATTGGAAAGACTTATTTATAGATAAAAATCAATACCATTGGTATTTGCCTTTCAATATGATTTCTCCTACCAGTGATTTGCAAGTTAATCTCATATGACTTGTGAAATAACTTGGATTTCTTAATATCTTGCAGGACCTCATCTTGCAATGGGATCAATGGGCTTATAATTCAGTGGTACTTAACTTTATTTTTATGTTCATTTATTTAATTTTGAAATATGTGCCAAATTGCTGACAGAACATTCCCAGAAACATTCATAAGTACGACTGTGCAAACACATGAAATATCAAATATTGTTTGAATGAGTACCAGGTCCTCTGAAACCCATCTATCAATGCTCTGTGGTTCTATAGATCTCAGGTTAAAATTCCTCTGTATCAGAGGATCTCTGAGGGTCTAGCCCTTGAAGCCTCTCAAAATACAGGTATCAGCTGGAATCATTAGCTACCTACCCAACTGTGTAATAAATAAAGTTATTTACTCCAATTTATTTACTCAGTATAACTTGCTTTTTCAAGCATTCTTAAGGTCTAACAATTACTTAGAAGGGTTTCTTCTGGAAATTAAAGGATCTTCCAAGAGTCAGGGGATGAAGTACTTATATGTCTGTTGAGGGAGATTGTGTCTTTACCCTTTTTAGAGAAGGTCTTTGGACCTGAAGAATTACTACCAGAAAGAAGCAACACAATAACAGGAGAACAGACATATCCGGTATTGTAATAATCCATATACTCTAGAAAAATTTTAAAAAATATTCTTTTGTTAATTTCATAACCTGGTGGTTTCCAGAGCATGTTTTTGTCTTGCCTAAATAGATAATAGCATGCATCACATGTTTCACCTATTTGTCTTTCCAGTCAAACATTAGATTCAAAGTCTTTATCCGATGCATTCACTAAACTATCTGTCAATAATGGAGAAACATACTGGTGCTGGTGGTATAAAACAAATCTAATGAGGAATTACAAGAAAGAATTTGAAAATCATATATATGATACACATTCTTCTTTAATGGATATAGTTCTCATGTTCTGCTTTGCATTTTCCTTAGCAATTTCTAATTTAATCCCTAATGGTAGTGGGTCAGGCTTCAGAAAATAGATGTTTTTTGGACTCGGCCTCATCTAGAAGGTCACAGTGCGAGAAGACTTTCCAGGCAGACTCGGGGACACAGGCAAAGTCATAGGGTGTAAACACCATCACGTTTTATAACACATCGTCTTAATCCAACCATAATCACTTCATTAAAAAAATTGGGATAGCGAGGTGCCTGGGTGGCTCAGTCACCTGTCTTTGGCCCAGGTCATAATCCCAGGGCCCTGGGATCAAGTCCCGCATCAGGCTCCCTGCACAGCGGGGAGCCTACTTCTCCCTCTAGCCCCACCCCCCCCGTTCTTCCTCTCTCTCTCTCAAGTAAATGAATAAAATCTTAAAAAAAAACCTTGGGATTGCAATATTATTTTTAAAAATTGGGATTGCAACATTGTGGGTATAGTTTTTGGTATGTCTTATGTATTGAGTCCACTCTTGGTTTTGGCCATGGATTTATCATATCCAAATGATAAGGAAGCCCAGATCAATCAACTGTCTCTTTATCTTTACTTTCAATACCTAACCACTAACAAACCCATCCTACTTTATATAATGGTGCTGCTATCCAATATTTAAAAATATGTTCATGCATGATGTTTGATTCCATTTATTTCAATAAACTTCAATTACTCTCTATAGTAGATACTATGTTTTATCCAAGAGAGGAATTTAAAGCTCAGAAAGATGATATGAAAAGCCCAAGACCAAACAACTTCTGGCAGAACCAGGATTTGAATCCAGCCATTATGGCTGGAGAGCAAATGTTCTTATTTATTGTACCGTTGTTTGTGATGTACTAACAACTTCGAACAGTTTTCTCCCTATGTGGACTTGAATCATATTTTTTCCCTTTATCTTGTTATACCTTTATTCTCCTAGGCCTCTATCCTCACCTCCATACCATTAGAGATCCAGTTTTGGGGGGTTAGAGACAGATGTTCCAAAATATGGTGGGGTAAGTGTTTGCCCATTTGTTTTTCTTATGGGATTAATAACCTCTATTTTCCTATTCTATAGGACTCTTTCTGGAATGTTGATGCTTATGCAAAGGGGAAATATTCCTTTTTTGTATCTGAATACTTTTGCCTCTTTCTCTGCTTAGTTTTTTTGAGTGATCTAATATACAAATGCTCTTCCCCATTGCAGTTTGGCACCAACTGAATTATAAGATGAAGGAGTAAGATAAGATAGGGACAAAAATATCATCTTTACTATGAATACAAGCTGATATTAAAGAATATAGCTAATATCTCTAGGAAGAATGTCTTTCAAATAGCAAAACTTAAACAAATTTATCACCCTGTCCCACACAACACTGGTCTGGGACAAACCCCAACCCCATAAGGGCAGAGTACAATATATGATTTCTGTGGGCAGCTTGAGCCCAGAAGGAAGAGAGGAAGGAGCTAAGGGGATAAATTATGCACACCTAGTTTATCTTTCCAAACCTTTAAGTCACCTGTGTCCTCCTTATCCACAAGAGAAGGACCCAGTCAGGGGTAAGAGGAGAGAAGCCAGACGAGCTTCCAACACCTGGAACAAAACTTCTGAAATGGGAAAGGCTCCCCTCCACCCCCCCAACACCCACATGTTGTTAAGATGGGGTAAAGATTAAATCGTGAGATGAGTCAAATGAAAGATGTGAATATCATCAATAAAAAGGCACTATAATATGAGAGCGAAGGCAAGTGCCATATAAAGTAGTTATTTTCTAAAATGGAAAATGAAGGACTTTTCTTAGAGTCCCTTCCCTGGAGATAGATAAAATGGCCAGTAAATTGACTGGTTTTACTATCCAGTCATAGTTTTTATAAGTGTTTTCTGAGATTGTATAATCTGGACAAAGCATCTCAGGTCAGGAAAACATTGCAAATAATTCCTTGGAAGCTTTGGTTAAATATCTGAGAGATCACAGTATGATGATTTGCCCTGAACTGCTCAAAGACCACACATTTTAAGAGGAAAGCACGTTATAAAAAAAAAAATGTGTTTGTTTCTTTTGTCAGTTGTTTACGATCCCAAAAAGAGAGCTGTTGAAAATTGAAGCATAAGAGAACAGATCTCTTCTTTTGTTGTAGGAGAAAGTTAAAAAAAAAAAGTTAAAAGGAGAATAATAGCTGAAAGTTGAGATTTGGCAGACAGTATGATATGATCTGATTTTCAATCAATCTTGAAACTGGGAATTTAAACACCTCCATCTGACATCAAATAGAAATGACCCATCGGTCATGCAGTCACGGTTTCTGAGCTCAGGATGCCTTGCAATAAAAGATTTTCTGCTTTATTTTACTCTTTTTTGGCCCCTCTGCCACATTCCCAAATTCTTTCACCTGCTTTTGGTCCAAACAATCGCCTGATGAGACAGGGTTGTGTAGTGGAAAGAGAGTTGGGATCGAATGTTTTTGAATGTTCATATCAACATATTTTAGTCCTATAATTATGAGAAAAAGTTTCCAGCTTTGGAGTCTTGTGTACATTGGTAATACCACCTTGCAGCTTTGCTGTAAGGGATTTTTAATCTATAATATGGACGCTCTGTGAGGGCAGGCACATGCCTTCTGGTATTTGGCGTGTCTTGAACAAACAGCACCATGCATGCTAGGTAATAAATGCTCAATTAACTTTTAATTGAATTATATTGAATTGAACTATGAGGATTAAAAATGAGAAAGGTATATAGAACCTGGGTCATATCATTGTTTCCTAAGTGTTATAAGAAAATAGCATGAGATGTTTAAAGGAACAGAGAAGTGCATTGTATCTTTATTTTTGCCTTCGTAAATTGGAGCAGACAGGGAATCGACAAAAGTTACCCTTTTCCTAAATTTAAGGGCCTTCAGACAGATCCAACACTGTTTAGGGAATGTAGGCATTTACCTCACTTACCAAAGACTTTCACCTTTTGTCCCAACAGATATGTAATAATAATAACTGCTTTCATTTACGGAGTTCTCTTTAATAAAAGAAATATATATATTTTAACACAAAAACCTTCTTGTGTAGAGAACTCATTTTCTTGCTTTCCTTCACTAAGCCACAGAAGTATCTGATGGTAGATAAAAGCTCAGGTTTTGTAGTTCTCAGAGTGAAGTTTATTTTTTTTTAAAGGTTTTATTTATTTGAGAGAGAGAGCACGAGCAGGGGGAGGAGCAGAGGGAGAGGGAGTAGCAGGCTCCCCGCTGAGCAGGGAGTCCATGCTGGGCTTGATCCCCGGACTCCAGAGTCATGACCTGAGCAGAAGGCAGATGCTTAATCGACTGAGTCCCCCAGGCACCCCCAGAATGAAGTTTAAATCTACATAGTCTAACTTCCTGTATTGTGACCTTGGGGAAATTACTTAATCTCTCCGAGCCTCCGCATCCCTATCTCATAGATCAGGAAACAATCATGCTTACCCCATTACGGGTGCTGCGAAGGGGAGATGTGCCAACACATATAAAGCACTTGTTGCAGTGGCGAACTGAAAGGATTAGTCCGTTTTGCCTTTTAATTTTGTAAGTGAACACCTGTTCTCTCCCAGGCATTGTACTAGGCAGATAACGTCACTTTTTACCATAATTAGAAATTGAAGGTTAGAAAAAAAAAAATCACTGTTGTGGGTCACAAGGCTAGTATGTCAACAAGGACTTATATTCTAGATCTTTTGGTTACCACTTCCACTAGCACAATTTCCAAGGTGAATACAATGCAAGAGCTTTGCCCAATAGTACAGCAGTTTGATACCATAATTTTGGGTTATGCTCATAGCGATCATAGAAGATATGACTGTCTCTCCTTCCCTGCCTCTCCATGTTTAAACTCTGAAGAGTTTGTGGTTGTGGGTCTTGTCACAGGACTAATGATGACACCGGTCCGGTTGAAAGCAGGTCAGGTGGGAGAACCTTATGAGGCCTCCCTTCCAAATGGGGTCCATGTGAATGGGATGCGGCTGGAGAGGACCAGAGAGCAATTCTGATTGCCCAGAGTACAACTTCATTCGGTGCAAGCCTGTAAGGTAGAAATCCACATCTCCATTCTAGAGATGAGTAAACTAAGCCACCGTGTGTAGGACTAACTTGCTTAAGACCACAAAGCTTGTAAGTACTAGAGGTGTTATCTGTGCTAAATGGAGTCAACTGATATGATTGTTTTCAAGTAATATCTTGTATTTGTAACATACTTTGTATAACTGTATTTTATGTAGATAAATAGAATTGCAAGTTTAGCTCAGCTGGGATGTGGATGTGTCAGGACAATCCTACCTGGTAAATTATCAAAATTCCTCAAGGTCTCTAGCAAGTCTTCAAACATTTTTGGGTATTAGGCCTCTCAGCGGTGAAATGGCATGGTGAATAGACATTTTAAGACTGGATAAGTTCTGCCTGACATTCTAATGCAATGTTTCTATCATTAGTCATGCAGTAGAATGCCTTGATTTAAGAGTAATTAATTACCAGTCATCAATCTGCAACTGTTATACCAATAGTGAATCAGTAGTTTTCAGGCCTCAGTTATGTTAACTAATACATTTCTGGTACCTGGTAACATCCGTTATACTGCTTCTTTTATTTATTTTTATTTTTTTAAAATATTTTATTTATTTATTTGAGAGAGAGATAGAGACAGAGCATGAACAGGGTGGAGGGGTAGAGGGAGAGGGAGAAGCAGACTCCCCACTGAGCAGGGAGCCCAATGTGGGGCTCGATCCCAGCACCCTGGGATCATGACCTGAGCCAAAGGCAGACGCTTAACCAACTGAGCCATCCAGGTGCCCCTATACTGCTTCTTTTAGGTAGATTTTTTGGGGGTTAGTAATTATAGTGTTTTTACTGCATTAGTTTAGAGATGATCTTTTATTTAATATCCAAGATATCAATTATTAACAAAACTATACATGGTACATGATCTGATCTTATCTCCAATAACCTCACTATATACTTGAATGTTAATAACCAGAAAAGAAGACACTCACCTATCTGTAACTAACTAGAAAGGCTGAGTTTTATCCCCCTGGTGGGCAGGCTGGAAACCAAGTTTGATAGAGCCTTCTTGCCTTTACATACTTTGTTTTCTCAATTGTATAAATGGAGAGAGAATGTCAGATCTGTGTCAGAGGGTTTCCCTCTTAAATGCCTCTGAATATCTATTATAAGGGGTCCTTATCTTTTAGTTCAATCCTTTCTCTAGATCACACAGAAAAAAATGTAAAGAGGAGAATAGTAAATCGACAGGAAAAGTGCTCAGGAACCATGAGGCCAAGTCTACCTTAGAAACCCTTTGGTCTTTTAGGCAGGACACAGTTTTGAAGTTCAAGGGCAGCGTCTGTGTGTTAAAAGGTGAATAGTATTTTCAGAGTTAAAAGTAACACTTTCACTTTTTTTTTTTTTTTAATGGCTCTGCAAAGCTCCCAAGGCCCAGGAAAGAAAATAAAGAGGTACTTTCCTCTTCCTCATTTCTCATTTTTGTTTTATTTGTTGATGCAGAGGTGGGGCTGCAGCTGAGGTGAGGGCGGTACGCTCGTCTCCCTGCTTCATTAGAGGACAAGCCCTATTTTCAGGGAGCGGTTTTGCTGAAAGAAGGACAAGCAGAGATTTTAAGATGTAGCCTGAATTGGCCAGCTCGGAACTGAGAGCATCGTGTCCCTGGGACCCTTAGAACAGGGAAAGTGCCACATGGCCAGGGCAAAGGTGGGGGGCCAGCAGGGGATACAAATGTGCCCTTTTGACAAATTGCACCCCCCTGAAAGTCATCATGAGGTACTTGTGGGAGATGACATTATGATTCCTTGCCCCAAGAGTACAATTGAAGTGAAAAATCTAGAAACACAGTTTTTAAAAAGAAAAATCTAAGGACACAGCAAAGAGGACTATTGATATTCTCTCTCTTTCTCTGGCAAAATTACCCGTAAGGTAATGATTACTTGATTCTTTGGCCAAAGGGGAGATAGAAGGTTAATACAGAGGAAAAACTATTTCAGACAAAAGCGTCAAGTTGAGTGGGAGGAGAGGTTTGGCAGATGGAGATGAGAAGTAGAATCTGGCTCAAATGTTGCTGTACAATTAAATTAAGTAAAACATGTGTTAATACAAAAGGATATATGTTAATACAAAGCAGATATTATAAACGGACATTTGTAATATATTCTTGAGTGTGTAAAAAGCAATTTTTAAAAAAAATTTTTAGCATGTATATAAACACACGCATTTTCAAACATGCACATACCAAATTCCTACAGTAACTACAGCTAGGGAGTGAGGATAGTTGGTGAGCGAAGGGGCAAACGTCCCCCTTTTTTTGCTTATGCCATTTTGTGTTGTTTAAACTTTTTCAATGGTTAAAGGCCAAATTTCCAGTAGAGCAAAGGTTTTAAAATACAACACGTGAGGGAACACCAGGAACATATTTAAAAATAAATAGCTCTCTTTAGTTCAACAATGAAAAATAATACCTTCATCATTATCTCTCAAGTGTGAATTCACAGGGCCAGGGATTCTCCCTAAAAACTCTGAATTCCCAGCATCTACCCCTTAGGCTGGCAGGTATAAAGCCTCAGGAATTTTTTTTTTAAGATTTTATTTAAGTAATTTCTACACCCAACGTGGGGCTCGAACTCACAACCCTGAGATCAAGAGTGGCACGCTCCACCGACTGAGCCAGCCCGGTGTCCCAGAGTCTCAGAAATTTTTGGTGAGTGAATGGGAATGAGGAACAAACATGTGAAGGGAACCGACTGAATAGTTAGGTGGAGGCTTATAGCCCTGATCCTTTGGCTTGTTCCTCCTCAGGGCTTACACTGTGTTCTTTGAGGAGCAGGGACCAGCTGTCCTGGGGCAGGAGCAGAGCTTCATCCTTTGGCTCAAGGATAACTTTGATTGAATGCCCAGCATCTGGGGGTAAAGAGAAAAACTGGCGGGTTTTTAGGAGTGGTCAGGATTGGGCTCTGGGGAGCAAACTAGATCCCGTTAGCTTATGTCAATTTTATGAATGATTTGGATAAGTCACAGATAGTATCAGAGTAGATCCCATATGCAGAGTTGAGAAGGAGGAGATATAGGAGATGATACCTTTATTACTGTGAACATTTTTATTACTTAACAGAAATATTTGAGCGGTGAAGTGATGATATGAGAGTAATTCTTCAAGGACAAAGTGAAACTAATTTGTATTAAGTGCAGAAATGATGCCAGTCTAGTTTTGGGTATATTACACGAGCTGGGCATTAGTTTAGTTTTATTTTCTAAATACAGACAAGAAATCTGAGGGCAAAGTAATTAAACACACTGCAGGACAATACTTCAAAGTGAGCTATTTTTATCTGTACCTCTAGCTATGATGAGGGCAAGAAAAGTAGCCTCTTGTGTGGAGGGGAGGAGAGCATACAATGAAGAATAGAATTTACGTGGTTTTTTTTTTTTTTTTTTTGAGCCTAGAGTAGGGCACAGTTTTTACAAAGACAGGTACTCTCAAAATGTTTCTCAACCCTCTGCTATGAGAACCTGGATTTCTATCTTGGCATTCTGGTCTACTGGTGTGTGCTTGTGTGTGCACTCCTGTGTATTTGGGTAATATTTACAGGTTGCGTTCTCTGGGAAACAAGACAAAAAAGTGTATTGGGGAGTTATGGTGGTGGGGAGAACCAGAATAGAAATTCAGGATGGCTAGACCGTTATATCACTGTTTTGCCCAGGCATTGGCCAGAGGATGCTCCCAGAAGAGTAGGACCTTGACTTTAAAACTGCTCTGGCCTTGATCATGCTGAAAGCTGGAGACTGCCAGCTCATCACAATGCTTGCACCCAGGTAACAAGTTCTTTCCTGAAGTGGGATATGAGGAGAATATCTCCAGTCCTCATTTCACTCTTAGTATATTTGGATCTCCTGGTTTATTTGTTGACCAATTCTTGAGAACATTTGAATATTCTTTACATCTTCATACAACACACTGAAATGATAAATGGATATATCCAGATTTTGAAGGAAATTGTAAGATAAATCCAGTGTTTCCTCTAGTAAAGTTTGTTAATTTCACTCACCTTGGTTTTTCTATGGATTTTTACATTTCTGAATCAGCAGACTGCAAATACGAAACTCTTGAAGTATGTTTTTCAGCTGTAAAGTCCTCATAAGTTTTTGACCTTAGTAATATGGCTGTATACCTATTTGTATTTTCTTTATGTTAATCAATATAAAAATTTAATTTCTCTACCCATACATGTTTGTTCAGATGTCCTAGACATGATGTCAACCATGATTTAACTCATGATTTGAGAAGTGGAAGAGGGAATAATTTGGTTAATTAATTAGGCTATTTGTTTAGTGAGTTATTTTTGTAAAGAACTCCTGTTTCTGGGTTAATGGTATCTGGACTGAATGTTGAGGGAGGATCACCAGATAAATGACGAAGGAGCGAGGGGACTCAAGAAAGAGAATTTATTGCATCAAAGTGGCAAGGAATAGAATGTGCGACCTAACTGAGAGGAGGAAGCTTGCATAAGGAGATGAATGGCAAGTTAAGAGGATGTAGACTTTAAACCGGTTCCTAGGACAGGGCGGTATGAAGCTGCAGTTAACAGTATAGCCTCTGGCATGGAGAGACCTGGACTCAGATCCATGTTCTGTTATTTTCCAACTAGCGAAGATGACTTTGGAAAATTCCTTTACCGTTGATTTCCTCATCTGTACAATAGGAGTGATAGTACCTACTTTAAATATTAAATGATATAATGAGAGGAAAGTACGCATCTCAATGCCCAGCACATAGTCAAGCATCATTAGATAATTTAGGAAATCAAGACATGCTGTCATTACTATTATAATTACTTTATATTTCAGTAGCTTTTTAATTACCTAACAGTCCTCCTTGAGCACGTATAGACATACATTACATTCCTTAAATACTAAAGCCTTCTCCTCTTTTTACAAGACCCTGTCCCAGATGACAGGGTCTTCATGGCATTCTGTAACCTGAACAGTGGGAGGGAGCTCCCGAAATTTGCCTTTAGTACTGGAAGCAGATCACACCATTCTAATTACATATGCAGATAGGCACCCATATTAAATGTCTCCACAGCGCTCATTGCTATAGATTGCTTTCACGATCCTCCCTAAAGGAAGAGTCTTCACCTATTTATTCTATTTCCTTTCCTATAAGTTAGTGAAGAGTCCGTGGCTATAATCTTTAGATAGTTGAAAGAGACAATTCAAATGAGGTCTTTGGTTTATGTTTGTTTTCCTTGCTCTCTGATAACAAGGGATGAATCATGCCTTAGATTTATTCTCAGATGAAAAATGTCCATAAAACTAGCAAGACATGGCAAGCCAATTAGTGGGGCAATAGATGGCAAGTTTTTGCCTATCATACTTCACGAGCCTAGCACTCTTCCCCACCTACCGAGCCCCATTCAGACCTAGTCCAGGTAGGCAGTAATTTATGTGTCATTTGATGAGTGTCGGTTACTCAAGTTGCAAGATATTGGCAAATAGTGGGCTGCCTGGTCTGTGGTTCCCCACTTTTGGTCTGTGCTCCCCCACTTTCGGCCCGTGTTCCTCTATTCCCTCCCCAGTGTCACTTCCGGTGTGGCTCTGTGCGTGTGAATCCGATTGTGCAATCCCCTGCTTCAGCCCCTTCAGGGGCTGACTCTTGCTTTCTAGGTAAAGTTCAGATATCTTATCATAGTTCAAAACTCTTTCAAATTTAGCATTCAGCTGCTGCCACCTCCCCCACCATGCTGGCATCTTGTATTCTTCACTGAGAAGTGCCAGAGACAGCCCCAGCTCTCCTGTCCCAGTGCCTTTGCATAACCTGGGGTCCCTCTTTTGTTTCCTCTAATCCTCACTCGTATTTCAAAACTAACTCAAGGGTTGTCACTGTTTTCTAAAAACTCTCCTTGACACCCCGCCTGACTTGGCTAAATTTGGATTCTATTTTTCCCTGTTCCCATAGATACCTGAATAAACCTTTTTAGCAGTAATTGTGACAAATTTGTTGGAATATAGTGACATTCATAATTTGAGACAAGGAAAGGGAAGAGAAGACTGAAGTAAGATTAATACCCAGAATTAGAGACAACAGCCTTGATAAGAAAGGTAAAAACAAGCAGAGGGCCTCTGCTATGCATGCATGTATCCCATAATACTACAATTAATACCTGGTCACGTTTATCAAGTAGCCTCATTCTAGAAACTGCCTTTGAGCCTGGGATGAGGAATAAAACACACTCCACTTAAGCAGAGGAGAAAGCTGTTGCATTCTCATGCAAATTGTGCCATATCTCAAAGCTAGTAAGTGGCAGAGTTGGGAACATCCATGGTGGTTATGCACTGAGGGCACCTTGGTGAATCAACAAAGATGAGGTCATCTGAGATGAGAGCCTCCATTCTGGTTTGCCAGTCCTGTATTGCTTCGCATGACCTGCTCAACCATGGAGGCCAAACCTAAGGGGTGACCAGGCTGACCCAATGTGTCCTTAAATGTCCTGATCATTAGGTAATTCTAACAACTATAAGGAGACTGTAGGTGATTGGAGGGAATGGAGGAGGGATCTCTGTACTAACATATTTCAGTTGTCTTTTCAACGGTGGTTTCCATACCCAGCTGTGAGCAACTTCCTGCAGAGATCCTTTCCCTTTAATTCTTGATTTTCTAGTGTCACGTTTAGTAGTGTGGAAGACAACCAGTGTTTCTGTAATGGCTTTGAATGAAGGTGGTTTATCAGTCTTTTAGAGTCTGATGCCAAAAGAAAAATTTAGAACTCTGTTGACAGTAGATGTCCAGATTTGTAGATTTGGAAGGAAACGTAGCAGTTGGGCAATCTAGCACCTTCATACATTAGAGACCAGTTCATGTCTAGAAGCCTCGATTCCAGCTTGCCCTCTCTCATGCCTTGTTCCATCTGTATAGGGCGGTTTTCTGAGAATTGACTGGCTCTTAGACTCATGGCATTTGAGATTGATGGGGGATCTTGGTGTTCACGTTGTCTCCTTTCTCACCCGATAAAGAAATAGTATTTACAGATCTTTGCTCATTTTGGGGGCTGGACATTGAGCAATGTGACTGATGAAGTGTCTTCTGCTCATGCCCAGGATGATGGCAGCAAGAGAGCACAGGAAGCCTGTTGTTCGGGATTCCAGCTGATGGCCAGAACAATGGATCTTTTCCGAAAATGTTTCCTGGGCTTTTTGGCCGCTCTGTTTCAAACCAAAATGTTGAAATGTGGCCTATGGCCAATATTTATAACCTGTTTTGCCAAGGAACCTTCACAGAGCTTATTACCAAGAGGATATTCATGATTACTACCATCACAATAAAAAAAAAAAAGGGATTCATTTGAGAAATAAATCTCCGGGCTCAGTAAACAAAAACACAAGCATATCCAGAAGCCTGGGTTACCTTTGCCAAATTCTCTCCCGTCATCAGGCAATTGCCCAAAAGAAAGTGACTTCCAGCCAATGTGGGTTTCATAGAGAAACACTCAGACCTCATCAGTTTTAACTTCCTTCTTCCTCTCATGATTGCCTTTAAAAAAAAAATCTTTATAGAAAGAGTTCTGTAGATTTAGTATTCCTAAATCCATAGTATCCTCAACAGAGTTCCTAGATTGGACGATGGGGACATATGATCAAATTTCTAATTAAAGTAAAGCTGCCAATATGTTTTTACATTGGCAAGACCCAGAGCTACTCAGAGATGGGGGTGGGGGGCTGGGGGGGAAAGGATAATTTTCCTGGGTGTAACCATGACTCTTGGGGTCAGTTAAAAGCACTCCAAAGCTTATCTAGTTCTCTTCCCTAAACCACTTTTCCTTCATTACAACAACATGTCATCTTCAGCATGGGGATGGTTGAATATTTTCAGTTGCATATACAGCATTCGGATTCACAAGAGGGGTTGCCAAAGTTGAGGTTTATCAGGCAAGGGGTATTGCTGGATCTGGCTGATGGGAGCTAATTGTTAATTTTTCAGGAATTTCAAGAGGTGGTTGCTGACTAGGGTAGGGGTATTTACAACATGGAGACTGTCAACTGCACAAATCAGGGCTTTTAACTTTTTTTTAAAATAATTTTTTATTATGTTATGTTAGTTACCATACAGTACATCCTTAGTTTTTGATGCAATGTTCCGTGATTCATTATTTGTGTATAACACCCAGCGCACCATGCAATACGTGCCCTCCTTAATACCCATCACCAGCCTATCCCAATCCCCACCTCCCTCCCCTCTGAAGCCCTCAGCTTGTTTCCCAGAGTCCATAGTCTCTCGTGGTTCATTCTCCCTTCTGTTTACCCCTCCTTCATTCTTCCCTTCCTTCTCCTACCGATCTTCCTGCTATTTCTTATGTTCCATAAGTGAGTGAAACCATATGATAATTGTCTTTCTCTGCTTGACTTATTTCACTTAGCATAATCTCCTCCAGTCCTGTCCATGTTGTTGCAAATGTTGGGTAATCGTTCTTTCTGATGGCTGAGTAATATTCCATGGTATATATGGGCTTTTAACTTTTTATTTTGTAAGAGCCACTGAATTCATTCACATATGAATACATTCCTTCAAGAATTTGTTAAATTGGTACCTCCTCTTTGAAGCTTTCTATGATCCACCAGGCTGGTCTAAGCCCCTCTTCCAACAGCACTTTGGTTTGAAACTCTTAAGAGAGAAGTCATTTTCAACAAGAAAGCATGGACATTTGTCCATATCTACATATTTTGTTTTCTTTCTGGAATCTTAGTTTATTGAGTATTAGATTGCTGTCTTTTTTTTTTAACCTTTAATGTGTCTAGTATGGTGCCTTGCACGTTTAGCACTTAAAATATTTTGCAGATTGGGTCTATAAAATATTAGCCTACCAATGATCCAAGATTCTAGTTATGCTCAATTACACCACTGCTGCCGTTAAAACCTTGGTAGAGGATCTATCAGTGGGAACCATAGGTAGATATTGACACAACGTGCCATCCAAGGAAGGTGGGCGTGGGTGTGGAGTAGAGAGGGACAGCCCCAATATTTACCTTCACCTGAGATAATACTTATCTTTTTAAGGCTGGTCACTTGCACCATTTCTTTGGTTATAAAATGGCTGTCACTCTGGGGGTTGGGGGGATGGAAAGGGGCAGTAGGAAGGGATATACCATCTCCTGCTTTCAAACTGATGAATTACTTCAGAGGGTACATGATGCAAAAGCATCACACTTTTTTTTTTTTTTTTTTTTGGTCAAGGTAGGACAGCCATGAGCATGCTCAAAGAAGGGAGGAGGATTCAAACAACAGTAATTGATGAAATGTAAACAATTCAGTTTTCTTCAGTTATTCATTCAACAAACATGTGCTGGATGAAAAATATATTCCAGATTTTGTTTTAAAGTCCAGAGGATATAACGATAAGTACGAACTTGTGCATCTTTGTGGAAATTGCAATCTATTAGAAGTGGAAGCTAGAGGAAATGTATTTAGGAAGAGATTTTCTCTAAATTATAGGAAACGTAAGAGCCAAACAGAATGGCAGATTGAAGGACCAACAGGAAACAGCTTTAGAAAGTGAAATGTGTTGTGTCTAATAGAGAAATACACAAAGTACTTTTTTTTCTTTGTATAATTGGACAAGAGTCCCGAGGGAGAGAGAGAGAGAGAGAGAGAGAGAGAGAGAGAGGTAAGAATGTGGGTTTGAATAGATCCCTCCTTCCTTCTGCCCAGATTTAGACTTCTAAAGATACATATAGATGGATAGATACATAGATGCTATTTATACCCGGTGGAGCCATTAGTGCTGAGAGCTTAGCTCCGTGGCTAGTAATTAGGAAGAGGCAACGAGGAAGCCTCTTTCCCGGAGGTCTTCGCCCTGCCTCACTGCTACAACTTCAGTCTGCCCACTTGTGTAATGGACGTAGCTGTAGCAATTCTGTTCTGCTAGTGGCACGGAATAATCACTGACAGCCGTTTTGCACTTGCCCAGGGACTTTCAAGAGAGGATCTCAAAGTGAATCTGGGCTGCTGTGTGCCACAAAGAGGACCAGCATTTCTCTTTGGCTTTAAAGGGTGTCCCATTGTGAGAGTGAACTTTGGGTTTTATCTCTCCCTTTGAAGTAGAATCCATCAAAGTGAGACATCTGAAGGCAAAGACACAATGATCTCCAATCCAAAGCCAAGTTCAAAAACACAGAGATGAGTTGTGTTATTATGAAATTGTATTTGCTGGCTGAGATGGAGGACAAAGAAAGATTAACTTGCAAACATAAAACAGGCCTTGAAATTCCTATTAGTCTCAGGCCCCAGGGCACATACTTTTTCAGCAGGACACTTATTTTTTTAGAAGTAGAGGAGCAATGGCGCATGTACACACGAGGTTCCCCCTTCTTCCCCCCCTTTTTTCTCCCTCTCAGTCTGAAATGTACAGTTATTAAAGCAAAATTTGTTAATGATTAGATAGATGATGGATGATGAAAACCAGTTTTGGAAGATTGTTATTGAGAAGTGTGTCCTTCGGGGAACCCGAGTTTATGCTTTCGAGGGCTACATCCGCTGTCGGGCATTGTAAATACAGCGATGGCTTTCTGCATGCCGACTTTCTTTAGGGTGATTCCAAGTAAGGTACACCTGCCTAATTGTAAAGGTGCTTGAAACCTTAAATTACAATTAAAGTATATATGTGTCAATCCTGTGAAAGGAGAAATGCTTTCTAGACCAGCTGGATTTCAGTATAGAGAAAAGCATTTCAAATATATCTTTTTTTTTTTTTTTTAATTCCTTGTCATGTATTACTCTACTTTGTGCTCTAGTAATACCGGAATAGTTTACTTATCCATGCTACATTCCACATTTGCCACACGGGGCATGTACATTTTTAAATTCCTGGATCATACCCCCTTCTGTTGTCTTAATTTGGGTTCCCTTAGGACCAGACCCTGACGCAGGGATTTGAATGAGAGGAGTTGAGTTGGGAAGTACAAGGGACATGGGAAGGGGATGGTGATTTCGTGAAGGGAAAGGGATGTGGATGGCGATACAGTCAACAAAAGTTACCCCTCACCCTGGCTAAAAGGTACCCTTCACTGTTACATTTGCACTGGCCGGCCTCGTCTTCCTCATTGGTAACCAAGTTCATATCTTGCAGGATTGTTTTGAAGATAAAAGGATGCAAAGCCACTTGCTGGGGGACCTGACACAGAATGACCATCTATCACTATTATTATTATTATTATTATTATTATTATTATTATTATTATTATTGCAGTTAAATAATGAGAGGATAAATGACGTTTTTGTGGAGCTTCCAGAGGTAGGCATTGTCTTGAAGGCAGAATTATTGTGTCATATTAGGGAAATGGAAAGAAAATTTTATATCTTTTCCCTGAATCTGTAGCCCGGAGATCTGAGGATCTTCCATTACTAATTGCTTTCATTTGAACACATTAAACATTTTGCTGGAGCTGTTTGAGATTTTACAAGTCTTTCTCATCTCATGTTGAGAGTGAAAAGGCACGCTTTCAGAGATGAATCGAGTCTACCTAAGCATGAATGAGAGGACCAGAGGAAGTTCCCTTCTGGCATCATTTCAGAGATTAGTAATTTTTGAGACTCTGATGATGCAAGGAAGAGCATAAAAAGCCATTTCTTTCCCTTTTGTCCAGTCTAAATGCAAATTTGAACTATCCTGGCACCGTGTGCATGTTAATGCCTGTGCTCTGTCACCCTGGAGAGTGCTTTGGATTCCCTAAATGAGGTGGGGCGGGTGACTTAAGGAAGGGGTCACTGCATTACGTAGGCCCCATTTCGGAGGCACAATGCCCGAAAGTGGCAATCTGAGGGAGCTTCATTTGATCCCAGGGATGGCGGCCTGGCTGAGGGCAGGGGAAATGGGTGTCAAAGGCCGGCAGCTGGTCTCCCTAAAGATGGGGAAATGTAGGGAAAGAAGAAAGGGTAAGAGTACACCATGGCCTAATTAGCATTTGCTTCTTGTAGTCCTGGAAATGTCAGTCACCAGTTGGTAGCAAAATAAAGATGTAATGGTAGTGATAATGAATTAAATTGTGGCCATTTGCATTGGAATGCCATGATAATGATCTGAAATTACCATTGTATATATTCCCCTTGACAGTTCAAAATTGGACTCCAAGCTAATAGTATTTTGGATGAACTTTAAACCAATGAAATTGCTCTGAGTACACTCCTTTTGGCAAGCCATGTGGATTTGGGAAAGTTAATTTACCTCTGTTTTGTTCAAGCTGTTTGGTAATTGATCAACATACCATAAAAGTTTTAATGAATAACCACAGGGACCGTTTAACTTATTTACTAGGTAAAAGTGAAATGTATTTGATTACCCTCCCTAATCTGGCTTTCCAAATGAAGGGAGCCCAGAATAAACACTGTCTTTTTCTTGTGTGTGTGTGTGGAATCTCTGTTGCACAAAACATCGCAGGCAAATATTTTCAGAAAGTCTGAATGGAGGAGTTGCATTTTCTCCCATTAGCTTCGATTTATAGTTCTGCTGCAAGCATCAGACGTTGCTTAGGGAGGACTTATGTCTGTGTGCGTGAGGACTGGAGGCTCTGTTGCAGTGGGGTTATGCAGCAACCCACAGAATCAGCACATATCTTCACAGCATCTGTTGTGTGAATAACTCTCCAGCAGCACTCCATTATAGAGAAGTAGTTAAAGTAAGAGCCACGCTTTTTTCTTTTTTGCCTGGCCTCCCGGAGTCTAATTACACGATGGCATCCTTTCATAAGTAGAATCTTATTATGAGATAAGTGCCCACATGTATCTTCGTTTCCCATTAAATTCTCTTCCTTGGTATGCCTCTGCACAGTGTCTTTGACGGGGCAGCTACATGCAAACAAAGAACGTTGAGTTGAACTAGCAGCAGAGTCCAAATATGTGCTCTGTCCCATTCACACAGTGACGCCAGATGCTGGTTAGATTTCCAGCCTCATCCCTTAAATTGGCCCTGACTTTTGGGGAACATTAATTCAGATCCCCATGCCTCGTTTTCCTCGTCTGAAATTATGAGCTGATCTTGAGAGTCTGTTTGAGGGTTGAGTGAACTGTCCTGTGAAACACGTGATGGGGTGCCTAGAGCAGTGGTTCTCTCGTTCAACACAGATTCTGGACCCCACTCCTGGGCCGGTAGGTCTGAGGGGGGAGGCTCCAGAATTTGCATTTCTAATAAGACCTCAGGTGATGCTAGTCCAAGAGGCCACACCTTGACAGTCACTAGTCTAGAAGATAAAAGATACTTGAGAATTTTGGTTTTCTTCTTCCATGGCTGGAATAAATCGCTACATCAGTATAAACCCCTCAAGGGCTCCAGTCATGTTTTATTCACCCATAATATCTACCTGCCCAGAAACGAACATAATCAGTATTGAGGACTGAATTAAATTGAGCTTCTAGAAGCTCCAGAAACAGCATAATATGACATTGTTGTGTAGTCGGTCAGGGAAGAGAAACTGAAGCTTCCCAGCTCTGCCTCTTACTGTTTATATGTCCTTGGGCAAGTTTTAAACTCCTTAAGGCTCTGTTTTCTCATTTATGAAATGGGTAATGTCTCCATATTGTGGGTATAATACATACATATTGTGTTTATAATATTTATATTTCTTAATCCCACAAAGTGCTTATGTGGTATCAGGCGCAGAAAGCATCCAAATATTTCCAGCTGTCGTTCTTTCAGTATTTACTTCTCCCCTCTACTACATCCTCTCTCCCACTATCTGGGAGAGAGAAGGTCCTCACCACGGTCCTGTTTCTGAAAACTGTCTTGTCCCCTTAGAGATGCTACTATGTTTGGATATTGCCTCAAAACACAACTATCTCTGTGAATGTTGACATATTAGGCATGACTCTAATGCACATTAAGAAATAGTTATACCAGATAACCCAGCCCCATAACATATGGTAGCAGATGTCCTGAAGAAATAGGTTTTATGGATGTAACCGGATGCACCAGGTCAGATGAAATGATCAGATTCCAGCAGGGACGTCCTTGGGGGTAGAGGTGAGCAACATCAATGATGGCGGCTGACCCATAGGTATGAAAGAGGACAGGGAAGATCAGCGCTTCTCCCTCTCCACCGTTGTAGCTTGGCCTGCCTTGATTCACAAGTGGGGAGCATTCTGAAGTCAAGAGAGACCTGCATGGGGATGGGATATAGCTGTTCCCATCTTTGGGGAAAAAAATGTACATACGGAGAAACTGCAATTATTAAAGTAATATGAGCTGAGGAAAATAAAGAATTGGTATAAGAAGACAGTGAAAAAAAATCCTTGTTTTTATCTTCCATAGATAACCACATTAATGTTTATGCCTCTCTGATTTTTCTACGTAGACACATAAACACACACACTAATTTATTTAAGTCAAAATTATTATTTTATCTGTGCTGTTTTTAGTGTGCTCTTTCTTTATCAATAATACATCAGGGACAGCTTTCTATATTAAAAAATAACCTGCAGCATTATTTTAGTGTCTGCTCAGAATTCTGTTGTACAGATATATTGTAATTGATTTATCAGATCTGTGAACTACAGTGTGATGAATACCTCGCATATATGTTTTTGTAACTTTTCCATAAATCCTTTACGACAACTTATGAATATTTGTAATATTCGTAATATTTTTGCTAGCGAGTGATCATTCATTCATTTATTCATCAATTATGGATGAGTTCCTGATATGTGCCAGGCCTTTGATTACTGCAATGAGTAAGTGCAGATTAACTTTGTTCAAGATACTGAAAAGGCCAACGTATTTTTACTCGTTGGGGGTGCAAGATGTTTCACTCTTTTTTTTTTTTTTTTAAGATTTTATTTATTTGTCAGAGAGAAAGAGAAAGAGTATGAGCAGGGGGAGCCCCAGGCAGAGGGAGAAGCAGGCTCTGCACTGAGCAAGAAGCCTGATGTGGGACTTGATCCCAGGACTCCGGGATCATGACCTGAGCTGAATGCAGACGCTTCACCCACTGAGCCACCCAGGCGCCGTGTGTTTCACTCTTGAGCAGGAAAATTATTTTGTCCAGAGCTGCGACATCAGCTTGGGGGCATGTTAGAATCACCCAGGAAACTTGTAAAAAATGGGAATGCCTGCCCTCTTCTGTAGCAGTGTGTTTGAAACATCTCCCAGGTGATACTAGTGAGCAGCGAGGCTTGAGAACTTGCGGAGGAGACGGGCAAACTGGGTGAGGGGAGAGGGAGACACAGGGTGCCGCTTATGGAGTGAGTCAGTCACGGCAATAAAAGGCAGAGCATGAGGAATACCCCCAGGGATCCTGACCAGCCATGGAAGGGGCAGAAGGTAACTACATTTGCCGTGAGTGCAGCGTAACGTATAAACTTCTCAAATCAAGAAGCTGTACACCTGAAACTAATGTAACATGTGTGTCAACTTGACTTAAAAAAAAAACAAACCCAAAAAAACCCCACCCTAAACCGCTGAGGACTCACCCTTCTCTTGTCTGCTACTTTAACAAGACCCTTTCCTCAAACTGTCTTCACTAAGCTTTGGTCTGTCTTTGTGTCCCGGCCTCAACCCACCTGCGGAATGCGAGGAATATTTTTTAACTCTGGGAGGAGAATAAATAGCCTCATTTTGATTTTTTTTTTGCCAATTTAGAGAGGCTCCTTTTGCATTTGGGATGAAACTGAAGATCTTCAACGTTTTCTTTCCTGCTGAAACCTTTGAGGTATGTGGGCGGGTCTGACCTTTCTCCAGTCTCTGGCTGTGACTACACACACACACACACACACACACACACACACACACACACACACACACACACACCCCTTGGACTTATATGTGGTTAGGTTGTATCAGTCTATCACTGGGAGATGGTCTTGTGCTCAGGTGGCCACACGATCCTGAGAAATTGCAAATCTTTTTTTGTTTTGTTTTATTTTACGATGTGGCTTAAATACCTGCTTTATTAAAACAAAAACATGCTTCAAAAGTACGTTGCGGAAGAGCACATGGCTTAGATGGGCAAGAGGATTTCTATGGATCCTGATAGCAGTGAACCACTCAAAGCTCCCGCTCGAGCCCTTCTGTGACCAGGCGGCAGGATCCGCTCTGTGCCATTTATTTCGGTGCGTTCAGAACCCCTGACGCACGGACCAGCCTAATGCCTCACGTGTGCTCTAGAGTAATTCAATTTGTTTTCTCTGGATGGAGACATTAGGTTTTGAAAAATAGTAAAATGTGCTTGTTTGGAACAATGTTTGAGAAAAAAAACACGCATTTCCTCGTTACAGTCTATTAAGCCTCACCAAAAGCTTTTGATAAGGGTTCTGGCTAAAGGGGGTTGGCCTGAGTTTACCCCATTATAAACACATGCGAGGGACCTGAAAGTCACGGAGGAAACTTAAATTGCATATTACTAAGTGGAAGTAGCCAGGCTACTGAAAAGGCTACCTAGCGTGGGATTCTAATCAGATGACATTCTGGAAAAATGTCGAACTGTGGTGACAATAGAAAGATTGGCGGTTGCCAGGGGTGGGAGAGATGATAGGCAGAGCACAGAGGACTTTTAGGGCCCTGAAAACACGCTGTATGATATGATAACATATCCTCTTGTACATTAGTCCAGAGCCCTCTGTACAACACCAACAGTGAACCCTAAGGTAAACTATGGACTTTGGGTGATTATGATGCATTAATGTGGATTCATCCTAAGTAACAAATATGTCCTTGTGGTGAGTGGGGCGGATAGTGGGGGAGGCTGTTCTTTTATGTAGATAGGAATTATATAGGAAATCTCTGGACTTTCCTCTCAGTTTCATTGTAAACCTGAAACTGCTCTCTGAAAGGTCTTTACAAAATAAAAAGATAATAATAAAATAATGAAATAGAAAGAAGTGACAATTCTGACCATCAATAAGGCAACTCATTTAGGGTTGTGATAGAGGGACTGGGTAGAAGGTTGCACTTCAGTAGAGAGATAAGCACAATTTGTTATTGGATTTTTGTTACTCTCCAGAATGTACCTAGAAGCTCCTTTGGTCATTCCTCGCCACACACCTCTTGATGTTTTCCCCTCGGCCCCACTCTCTAAGCCTTCATTCACTCACATTAGGTAAAATACACTCACCTTAGAATTCAAAGCTCTGTGCTTGATCTGAAAACACTTCTTGCTTCTGGATGCATGTATTTACCTTCAAATAATGACCTCTACTAAAGATCCTATTCAGGAAATATCACAAGACTGAGCGTGATGTACGGTGTAAAGGTCAATAGGCTGAAATGGGATGACTTATTCTGCCATCATATCACTTACATACAGAGTCTGAAACAGAATATGGTGGTAGCACCCTACAGCTCCCACCTGGTCTCCAGATTTTTTTTCTTACAAGCAGGAGAGGGATCAGATAGGCAACCGCAGAGCCCAGGATTAAAGACAATCACCTTCGGTAGACAGCTATGTGCGTTATGGTTGTGGTGTTTAGGCAATTTTGGGCTTGTGGATTAGGGAGAATCCCAGAAATGCTCTGGGCTCCAGAGAAAACTCCTCATTTTGAATGAAAGGGAAAGAATGGCTGGCATGGGGATGAAAAGTGGTGTGTCCTTAAAATTGATACCGACTCCACTCTTTGGTGGTTTGAAGAAACAGTGAAGATACTGAACATTTCAGAAACCACGTGACTCTCCATTTTATTCTTTAGCAAATATCAGAAATATGAAAAGGGGAAGCAAGTGGACTGATAACCTTCTCAGAGGGAGAGTCTAGCTTGTGGAAATATGTGGCACAGAGTAGAGCCTATAAAAGAAAAATGGCACCAGAAGCTTGTTAAAAATGACAAGGAAGACCTTATTGAAGACTATGGCAAAAGGGGGAGATTGAACTCAACATTGCTGAAACAGAAGGCAAATAGGTCTTCAAAAACTGGGGTGAGTTCATGGGCAGGTCCTTGAGGGTTTTAGGGACAAGGGTAGTCAATGTGATTAGACCATCAGTGTTTGCTGGTTGTCCCTTTTTGAATTTAGTCTTCTGTCCTTTTACGGAGGCTGGGAGACAGGGATGCCATGATTCTTGATGATTACATTTCAAAGGGATGTCTCCCAGGTCCTTGAGAAAGACATTCTTAGGCTGTAAAACTGGCAAGAGGCTGTAAGAAGATTTGTATCTCAAAGGGAGGGAGAAAGAATTTACAATTGCAAGTTTTCTCAAGTAAATGCTCTAAGGAAAGGGAAGTCATGGACCTATAGTCAGGAAGAAACTTGTCTAAAATTTAGTCAAGCTGAGGGGAACATGAAGGCCTTCATGGTCAATACTCCAGATGGAAGTGTTACTCCTTTTCCTTCCTTTCTCGTGGAGTCTATTGGGTACGGAAAACAAATAGGTTAAGGCTCCTTTACCCTGTTTCCTGGTTCCAGTAGTTCCTTCATTAATAGTGTATATTTGACTTGTTATGTGATTTACCTTGGCCTTGATTTCCTTATCTGTACAATGGGGCTCATAAGGTAAAATCTGCCTCACAGAGTTATTGTAGTGCCGAAGTGCAAGAGGGAGGGAAACGGAATTTAAACAATTTAACACTGGGAAAGAAAAAGGAACTGTAGTATTCATGTGACCGAAGACCGCAAAGCAACAAAAAGCAATGTGCTAATTTGTCATGTATTCACACGATTGCACCTGTAAAAACAAAAATAGTCAGTAAAAATTTAAGAGCTAAGTAGGGCTATGCAGTGTGATACTCTTAATGAAGAGTGAAAAAATAACCTACCCCACACCATTTCCTATTGGTTATGGACACATACATATTAATAAAAGTATATGAACCTGGATGGAAAGGATCACAGCATCTTCCTAATGATATTTCCTGGGAGCAAAGGAAGGGAACGTGTTTGGGCAGAGATTAAGAGTGCCCACCTGTCTGTAACATGTGATCTCTTACCAAAAGGTTTTTTTTTTTTTTTTAATCAAATACAACAAAATGCTAACTTTGCATTTTTAGGATGGGTAAGTGTCACTTTCTTTTTGGAATATAAGGTACTTGCGAATCACAAAATGAAAAATGAGAGGGAGAAAAAGGGAGAGGATGGAGAGGAGGGAGACCTCGCTTACTTGCCTGAGTTTGAGTGAGATACTGCCTCCTTCTCTCTGTGTCTTTCTTAGAGAGACGTGAGGAGAAGAGAATTTGCCCAAAGCACCCAGTACACAGAGAGGTGTTCAGATAGGCTGCTGGTGAGACACTGATTGTTTTGGCTGTTTCTGCTCTCATGTGATTGAAGCAGCAAAGGTTTTAAGACTTCAAACCCCAGCTCTGATCTGAAAATGAAGTTAGGTGTTTGAGAAACAGCTGCTAGAAACAGCTCGGCTCCCTCCGGAGCTTCTGGTCGGCTTCAAAGCAGCTGCCGGAAGGGAGGGAGGCAAGCAAACTATCTTGGGCATGTGTGTGTGTTAATAAAAACAAAATGGCTCTCCCTAAATAAAACATGGCTGGCTTCCCTAGGATGAGGAATTCAATTCTAATTCCACATTTCTGCCTCTTTTGAGGTTTTGAGCGAAGAACTTAGAGTGTCATCTTTCCTTACCCTTGGGGCTTTTCGATCAGACAGTCAGGGTGACTCGTATCCCACTCAGCTCAGTAATTTCCAATCTGTGGGGACTGGGGCAAAGTGAGTAACCTCTCCGAGCCTCAGTTTCCTCTTCTGCCGCTGAGCTTAGTCCCTTGTTGTGATACTGTATATAAAGTTCTTGAAAAATGGTAGAACTCAATGTAAATGAGTACCTTCTACTAACCTTGCTTGTGTTCGCATTCATGTTACTACGCGCGTCTTCTGTTTTGTTTGTTTGTTTTGAGGGAAAGCCAGGATCCGCTGAAGATTATTGTATTGCTGGGCTGGAAGCTCATCTTAATTTGTGTAGAACTTTCTTGGTTTTAGCCTGAAAGTTCTGTGTCTGGGGAAAACCCTCAGTTCTGGACAAACCGGGATGGTTGGTTACTCTACAGTGTATTCATGCATGTGACAGACCGAGTTCTTTGTCCTCAGGAAGCCTAGAATCCAATAGGAATTCCTAATCTTCTTATCATCCTTAATATATAAATTGTTACTATTTATTATATTATTACTCTACAGCCTCCCATACTGGACCATAAATTCATATAAAGCTGGGGATATATTTTTTTCCCTTTATATCCATTACCAAACTCTTGTATTTACTAGGAATGTGATTAGCAATTCAATAACGATGTACCATACACATTAATTAATACATGTGATCAGTGGAGTTCTTTTATTCCCAGTGTTTATGGTCTTAGTCAAAACACTGAGCTATTTTATTTCATTTATTTTTATTTATCTTAGAGAAAGAGAGAGAGAGCACGTGAGTGAGGAGAGGAGCAGAGGGAGAGGGACAAGGAGACTCCACACTGAGCAAGGAATCTGAGGCAGGGCTCAATCTCACGACCCCGAGATCATGACCTGAGCCAAAATCAAGAGTCGGATACGTAACAACCAGCGAGCCACCCAGGTGCCCCAAAACACTGAGCTATTTGAGTCTTTAAATTTCTGTGTAAATCACACACACACACACACACACACACACACACACACACACACGTACATTGCAGTCGACTATCACAGTCACTGGTGCATAAACTTTAGAATGTTTAGAATTTATCAATAGTGCCTCCTTTCTCCTTTTACCTTCAAGTATCCTGGATCTGATGGATACATACACAGTCATCTCACTTATGAGTCTGTGCATGGCAATGCCTGCCACAGCCTACAGATAGAGAGTATTTTTGTTAGCTACTTCTCTAGGGATTTTTTTTTTTCTTTCATAATTTACAGCCTTCCTTACTCACCCATCTAGTAAAGTAGGCTTTCTTTCTCACTTTTGAAAATCACGCATCATCTCAAAACTTAAAAGCCCAAGAGAATGTTTAACTTATGTTCCATTCTCAGTGGGATAGGAAAACCAGCTCACTTCCATTCTCTGAACACAATGCTTAGATTTCCATAATGGACATATTCTAGCCTGGAGCTTTAGCGGCAATGTGATTATCATGAAAAATCTTCATACCCTTGTAGATGGGAATATCTTCCCTGTGCAAATAACCCCAGGAGGCCAATCCAGAAGTCCTGATGGATAATTTTATTAGACGCCCTTGCTGGAAGCAACATACTCAGTCCATATCCGAGTGCACTGACAACTTCAACGAAATCCTCTAAATTTCTCAAGTTACCTGCTTCTTAAAGATGAGTTACGGGGAAATAAAGGAAAGAAGAAAAGAAACAAAAGGACGAGTTAGGGGTCTTTATAGCCAGGAGTTTTATACTTGGAAATGTGTGTGTGTGCGTATGTGCGTTTCGTAGCACAGGAGAAATGAGTATCTGGGACAAGAGGTTGTAGAGAATAGATTATCGGTGGCACATAATGAGATGGTGAAGACTTGAGATTCTGCGGTCATACTGCTTGGGTGTGAAGTCCATGTACTAGCTGTGTGAAGTTGGGCAGGTTATGTTCGTGCTCTCAGCATTGATAGCAGTAAATGGGGATGATGATGGTACAATAGGGCATTGCGAACATCAAGTATGATTAGCTGTGTCACAGACCCTCTTGTTGCCTTTGCAGCGTCTCCTTGGCACTTCTGATTTCAGCCAAAGCTTTGATGGATGATTTTGACTCACACTGACCACATCCCACCTCAAGCATCCCCCCCCCTTTTTTTTTTTTTTTGCCCCAAGGCCTCTCCAAACCTTGGTACTCCCCTTAGATCACATGCAGGGGCAGCCCAGAGGTTCAGAAGAGGCAGCCTTTAACCAGTGGGAGTTGGAAGCCAGTGGATAAATGCCTTAGGCTCCTGTTGTTCAGAAGAACGATTATGGAATTCATTTTACATGCTTCTTAGAAGTCTCGACAAGGTCAAGACCTTGTTGCCAAAATCAGTGACCGAGGTAAAAGATACATATTAGCTTTTGCTTCTTCTTTATCTCCTTCCTCTCATTCCCTCACTGCTGTTTCCAAGGATCATCTCATCCCCCAAAAATCTCTCTCACCAGCCTTAGTCTCAAAGTCTAGGAAAATCAAACTCAGCTACCTAAAGCACTGAGCACAGTTTTGGGCACATAATAGGCCAGCAATAAGCTCGAAATAAGCCCAAAGAAAGTTAGCTACTACCACGACTACTACTAGTAATAAAAATGATTTTTTCTTTTTGCACTGCAGGGTGAGCTAGAGATCTGTATAACTTAGAGTATAGGAAATTTTCTGATCTTTTTTTTTGAAATAGACTTGAGATAAAGCATATATTTTTTCATCCAAAGAGCTCATACACCTACTGGAGTCTTCATTTCACCAAGATAGATATCTATTGTTTTCTACTTTCCACCTCACAGAAATGTTCTAGGAATCATAAGTGAGTGCTTTTACTTAGTTCGTTCGTCCCCCAGGCAAAGGAAAGGAAACTGCACAAATACAGGGGAGCAGTTTGTATCGAACACCTGTTCATCTTTTTTCATATTTCACCCCTGCTTCCACAGTGTGGAAGAGACTTGTTTCATTACTGCCACTGGCAAATGTTATTATTTGTTGAACATCCACTTATCCTTGTGTTTAGAGATGTAGGCCATCACTGACTTTTTGTTTGTCTAATCACTGGATTAGAGATTCTTGTGGGTTTTCTGCAGCTGAGACCAACTGCTGAGCTCATCCTGAACATATAAATAATCATCCTAAGGGACAAGAGATTTCAAGAGGAGTTTAGACATGCTTCCTGACCACTTCTCCAGATAAAGAAGATTCTGGAAATTCATGAGCCTAAAAGAGATGCATTTTTATTGTGGAAAGACAATTTCTAACACCCTTTCCTCTTCAAATGTTCAGTCTCTTAAACTTTCTC
The DNA here is from genome assembly GCF_017311325.1 of Ursus maritimus. Lineage (NCBI taxonomy): Eukaryota > Metazoa > Chordata > Mammalia > Carnivora > Ursidae > Ursus > Ursus maritimus. Next base: position 15,965,243 of record NW_024424341.1, read on the forward strand.
CTAGCTGAAGATAAGTCATGACGAGTACTTGATGAGTTTAAAGATGGACCATCTCAATTTTGTTTTCCAAACCATTCCTTTAAAAAAATAATCATTTTCTTCAAAAGAATAAGGAAAATGTGTCTGTCTCCTATGTCAGCTTTTGTTATTAAAAGGCTGTTTATGTAAATCCCAATTGGTCAAGACCACTCATACTAGGTTAGGTGTGTGTCTGATATTATGATACCTTATACTATTCCAGTTGCAGTCAAGTAAATTACCACCATTGTCTTTCTCCCCGAACCGTAAGCTCCTTGAATAAAAATCTTTTCTTAGTAACTAGTTCCTGACACATAAAGAAGCTTCATGAATCTTTGGCCTCATTTCCATATTATATTTACTTCAATTCCACAAATCCCATTGTACAGCTTCTCACTGTGACAAAAGTGCAAGAATTAAATGGAAGATTCCTATAATCTGGTCGCTTATGCCTATTGTAAGGATCATTTCATTTGGGAAAGCCATATCTTCTGTTTCCTGTAAATGATGGCAATACATATGAAAAAGCAAACTATCAAAATTATAATGAGCTAGTAATGACTATTGTTAGTGTAATGCTTTCAACACCACAAATAATTTTAAAAACATACTAGATGATTTTTAGTAGCAGCTCGGTTCCAGGCATAGTGCTAAGCATTTTGCGTACATGCTTTTGTTTGTAATTCACAATGATTCTATGAACTAAGTGCTATGTCAAGGTTAAATATTGACTTGCCAGAGTTGACATAGCTTGTAAAAGATGGAGCTGGGATTCCAACCAAGCTTTGCCTGACTCCATGATCTATATATTAACTATCTTACTTCCTATCCATTATCTCATTTCATTCTTTCCGCCCAGAGGCTATTAATTTCCCTCTTTTAGGGTCGGGGAACTGAGATTCAGGAAAGGGCCCCCATCCTGGAAGGGGCAGAATTAGTGGTTATTTTGTCTTATTTTTCTCCCCTGTTGCATTACCTCCCCACCCTGTCCAATTTATATCCTGTTTAAAACCTTGAGGACTCATGTGCTACACATTTGAGCTACACATGTTTTTTCTACCAAATAAAATTCTGCTGGGATTGTCTTAGAACAGGTTCCCTAGAAAGCAGAACCTGGGGCACAAGCTGTGTGCTAATATTTTATTGGGGAGAACAATTTTCAGGAAGCAGAAGTGAGACGAAAAGGAAATTAAGTGGGAAAGGAGGGAGGGCAAAGACAAGGGGATCTGTTGCCCAGCGGGTCACAGCTCTGTGAAAGTCAGGCTGACTGCTCAGACTATGGTGTGTCTTCCAAATGCCTGCATGGATTTTAATTCTATTTAAATAGTCACTTTGGGGGAAAGAAGCAGAAAGAATGTTCCATGGATTCTCATTTCCCTTGTCTAGTGTCCTCTCCATCGTATGTTGACTGCCCTGCACCTCTGGGTTATTCTCGGCCCTTCTGCAGCATCCCTTCTGGAAGTTACCAGGAAGGCAGAATCCCAAGACAACGGAATTATCTGGGCAGCAAGCCTGAATATATGAGGTCATCCATGGGCAATCTCTGCCTAGTCACATGCACTGTAGAGGTCCATGGACTCCCAGGGGACCAGCCAGGGCACTGGCATAGGCGCTGAGCTAGTCCTCATCAGCAACAGGGAAGCCTATAGGATATACGTTAGGATGCTCAAGGCATTAATGCTTACACAAGACATTATCACAATTCCCAAGGCTCTGCAATGTACAACAGGAAAAGATGCAAACAGACTGAAGAAAATCAGCAATTCTAGAAGAACTGTCTTTTTCCTACATGATTTATCTTATACTCCTAGGAATAAGTGATAGCTTTCCTGACTATCTAAAAGCAGAGGTGGAGGCTTACCCCCAAAAGTCCTGGCTGGGTTCATCAAATAAGAAGTGCATGTGCACGTTCAAAAAGCCAGTTGTTTTGAACTTTTCTCTGATAGCAGTTCACCCTGAACATGTGCTCAGCATTGCTGTCATATCGTATCATCTCTGCCCACCCGTGTTCCCGGATGTCCAGTGTGAGCCAGGCTTCTCTCCCGCTGGTAGACCTCACTGTATCTCACTGCTTGTGCCCATGAACTCATGAAGCCACAGTTCCTGCCAGAAGGATGGTGGCTGAATTTAACAGCCATCCCTTCAAGAACATTAAAACACCCCCCTCTTCCCCATAGCCTATTAGAATGTGATTGTTGTCAGGCAATTTTCCTAGAAGGTCGGCAAGAGCATCAAGTGGAAGACCATGGCTGAGAGAACCCCGGGCGATGCTTAAACCCCATGGTCTGAAGCACAGGTGCCAGCTTAGCATCGTCCCGACGCTAGGGAAGAGCTAAATCTGAGTAAAGCTGGAGGGCCTTTGTGTCACAAGGTGGGAGGACCTGCTGACACTTATGTGATGGCCTCGGGTCCTTCATGGGAGTGAATTCATGGTAAGGAATAGGGAACGGGATGGAAATTTGGTCCCATGACCAAATTCAGCAGAACGAGGGGAGATTCGGGTTGGCCCTACCCTCCTGGATTCCAGATGCGTCCTACCTGAGCAGGTTGCTTTTGAAAAACAAAAGTGAATGCTAGAACAGCTATCTGACTCTACTTCCCACCAGACACTGTCAACCCTGGCACTGGTCACAGGGCTGGGCAGTGGTGCAGGTCGCATCTCAATGGTGGTACTCATTGTGTGATGAGCAAGGACAGCCGTTCTGGCAGTGACAGCGGGAGCATCATCAGTGTGGTCATCTGCCATGTCCCCAACATCAGACACTGGCACGACTGACACGGACATTAGTGTCCTTGGCCTCCAGGATCGGCAGCCTTTGCCCAGGCATCAGTAGGCTTAGTAGCACCAGCAGCAATAGGGAAGCCTGCAGCAGACACAGACGGCTTCCCCTCGTTAAGGGAAAGAAGGGTTCTAAGGAAGGAAGCCTTGGCACAGGCCTGCGGGTGTGCTTTTCCGTGTTCCCAAAGGACAGGTGAACTGGATACGGGGGGAGGGGGTATGGACTCTGCCTAACATACCCTTTAATGGTGACACTACAGTGCAGGGGCTGTTTCAGGACTACTCAGGTGCCTGGGGACACCTGCTCTGCACCCTCTAGGAGGAGGGGGACGGACTAGCTCAGGGGTCCGCAAACTCTGTAAAGGGCCAGATAGTATTTCAGACCACCTCTGTTACAGTTACTCAGCTCTGCCATTATAGCACAAAAACGGTCATAGAAAATAAAGGATGAGTGTCATTGTGTTCTAATAAAACTTTATTTACAAACAGGTCGTCGGGCAGTTTTAGCTCACAGGCTGCAGTTTGCGGACTGCTAGGCTAGTTAACGCATCAGCACTGTTAGACCAAAGTAGAATCTTCTTTTCTGAAATCTCTTATTCATAACAGACCGGAAAACATATCCCCTCTTCTGCTTCTAATACCATGCCATTTCTTTCTCTGCCATTAACATTTTATTTTGACTTTATAACTCTTTAACTGCATGAAACATTTACATAAAACAGTAAAGTATGGTGATATCTTCATTATTTTTTATTACCTGGAGGATGAGTGAAAATGAAATGTACTCACCAGCTGCCATAGTCAACTGATAAGATTATATGTTCTCCATTCATCGATCAGTATAACTAGTATAAGAAATATATATTCCATTATTTTATAAGCATAATGTGTGAAACTCATAATTGCTTATAACACTAAATCCCAACTCATTCTGCAAGAGACATGAGGCAAGCAAATAACTGAAAAATCATGTCCTCAGCATAATATAATCTTCAGGATTATGTTCAATGTGCACATTAAGTAGAGTGAAAACAAGCCATGAGATTTTGCATCAAGGGAATGCTCTTGCACACGTCAACTTGAATGTTTATGTATTTCCCCCTTCCAGTGTAATAGGCTTCAAGTATCACTAGAACAGGGTTTCACAGATATATGGTTGTAATGTATAGAGAGACATACTTATTCATACACACTTTATATATATCATGTATGCTCACTATACACATGCACACGTGGAGACAGACATGTTTCAAGTTCTGTTGATTTAATCTTGTTTTGTTTAGGCTCCGGTGGTATTAAAGGCGGAAGGAGAGGAGTATTTAGACATGAGCATCCAATTTATAATCGCTGGACTCTTCTGTCAGTCCAAGGGGTCCTGCCGCGAAGTGTGGTGCATTCAAGACACTGCGGCACCAAATGAGTCAAGATTCCAACACCCGCTTCTCCTTTCCTGCTACCGCACCTCAGCTCTCCCTGTCGCTACCTCCTGTCACCAACTCTTTCCCTGCTGGAAATCACTCTTTGGTTTACTACTTTTTTCATTATATTGAGACTTTCCTCGTTATTATTTTTTTAAATTTCAAGCTCATGTGGGCTTCATGTCTTGTTTGTCATTAGGAATGCAATAATGCAATCTCTTTTTTAAAAAAAGATTTATTTTAGAGAGAGAGCGTGAGTGGGGGGAGGGGCAGAGAGAAAGGGGGATAAGCAGACTTCCCGCTGAGCGTGGAGCCTGATGTGGGGCTCCGTCCCATAATCCTGAGATCATGACCTGAGCCAAAACCAAGAGTCTGACACTCAACTGACTGAGCCACCCAGTCATCGCCTAGTGCAATCAGTTGTTAAAGATTTATAGTTTTTCAACACTGAAGCACATTTTCTACTATTCTGCTCTCATGGCTTTGTAGATATGTATAACTATTCCGAGATGGCAAATGAGCTCTTAATAAATATTACCATTTGCAGCTACCTTATTTAGCAGATTCAAAGTCTTCTGAATATTGTGAAACCAAAAAAAAAAAAAAAAAAAAAGGAAGAAAATAAATCACCTGAGGCTGATAGAAGACGAGTTCTCATGCTTAATTCCTGATCTCAAATGATTTTATTCACTGACATGATCTCATTATTCTCATGGATTGACTTTTGTAGTATTATACGTTTGAACTTGTAAAACAAATGTACAATAATATATTTTATTAGCTTTAACTTTTATCAGTTTATAGTAAATATATGGGAAAACTGTTTTATAGTAAAACATGCAATGTTGACTATGAAATATTATATTTTAGAAGGTTTCCTGTTACTTAAAAACAAAATGAAAATCAGTGAAACAATAAAATAAATATGATGTGGAATGAGGGTGTTGACAAGTGAATATGCCATATGCTGAGATATGTAACCAAATTAGATTAAACAATGAAAACTTAGGGACTAAATGTGTCTAGAACTCTTTCTGAAGCAGGTGGAGAAAGAGTCTGAATCCTGCCACAGAAACTCATTCCTGGGTCCCCGGTATGTAAAAGCACAAAGACCAGACCTGACAGATCAGAGCTGGAGACCGAGCAGTCTGTGTCTCTTTGTCCCTCTGAGTTGCCCTTCTAACGTGTGTGCCAGACTCTTTTCTAGGCACTGGCTTCAATGAAATGGTAATGCTCTTGCTCTCAAGGACTTTACGTTCCAGTGCAAGAAAACAAACAAGAAGCATAGTACGTACATCGTTATTATAATGAAAATATTAAGAACATAGTAATATCACACAGTGGAAAAAATAGCATAGGTTCATCTCATCACGAGTGCTAAGCTGGGAAGAGGTTCTGTTTCATTGAGAAGTTTCACATTGCATCATAGACTGGAAGTCGAGGAGGGAAAGCCATATGAACTTTTGGGGAAGGACTGTTATAGGCAAGAGGAGTAGCCGTTTCATAGGTGCTAAGGGAGCAGAGGGAACATTGAGGAGGCCAGTGTGCTATGTGGAAAGTACCAAGAGTGAAATAGTTGCTTACTCACCTCTCCCCACTGCCATAGAAGTTGCAATAACTTCCAGACCCATGGTTTTCCAAACGCCGTTATGGTCTTCCTACCATTCAACAGGTGAAGCCACTGCCTTGTAGAGGCTAAGCTACGGGCTCGAGGTCACAGAAATGTTATTTTGTAGGTATATTTAGCCTTTATAACACTGCCTTACTCTTCAAATCTAAAAATCCTTATTTTGCCCATAAGAAGACTCCCTCATGATTGCGTAACTAGTAAATGTTAGAGATGGGATTAAAATCCAGTTCTCTCTGTTCTTAGGACTAATGTTCCTCTCCCTTTTATGTCTCAGGGCACCTCTATACACAGAGAGGGAATCTTGTGAAATTGCCTAATAACACTAATAGCACCAAACAATTGCAACTACAAATGGGCGATGTGAGGTATGTTAAACTTCCTAAAGAGGAGAATAGTATTACGAAGGCATAGTTTGTTATACTGATGAATCTGGGTCCTTTAATGGTTTATAACTGGGAGAAAGGATCCACTTAGCATTTGTGAAATGGCTTCGATTAAAGAGAGGAGGATACAAACTCTTGTCTGAAGTTTCAGGTGGTGGTTGGACTTCTTAAGTCAGTGGTTCTCAGCTGGAGGCGATTTTGTCCTCCAGGGAACATTGGCAAAGTCTGGGGACATTTTCAAATGTCGTGACTTGGGGTTGGTGGTGGTATAGGCATCTGGTGGGTAGAAGCCAGAGATGTTGTCAAACATCCCACAATGGATAGGACAGCCAAGCCTCCTGCCCCATCCCCCAAAGGAATTATCAAGCCCCAGATACCAGTAGTGTCAAGGTTGAAAAAGCCTATGTGAGTAGACAGAGGAGATAAGATAGAATTTGTGAACATGAGTGTCTGAATTCAGATGGGCTGCTATTGGTATTATACTTTTAATCAGGGTAATTGCGAAAACAGAGAGACTACCAGTGACATTTCTCAGCAGGGAGCAACATGAAGGACTGAGGAAGAATTCAGATTTCAAAGCATGTAGGCATGAAGCAAACTTCTGGGACTGCTACCTGTTTTATCTCTGTCGTTATTTTAGAAATTCTCAGTTTCTTCATCTATAAAATGGGAAATGTGAAAAGATGGACTTTCCGTTTGGGGATTTTTAAAAAACACATTTGCACTCAAGTTGGGAAGCACTAAAGAGATGTTCATTATCTTTCCTAAACACCTGTTCAAATTGAGCAGATAATACTTTTAAATTATGGGAAATGAGGAATCAATCAGTCTCCCAGGATCCCTGAGAAACTCCGAGAAATGTTCTGAGGCAGATGAAGGTTTTATCCGGGTGAAGGCAGAATCCATTTTGATATACACGTGTCACTTGTTTGATGTATGTCCCGCATTTCCCGCCCTCCCAAATCTGGTGAGTAAAAAAGAGTGTCTCACAGTGAAAGTGCAGGCAACGTTTCAAGCACATGAATCATTTAAAATATCTTTAAAAGCGCTGTCTGCTCAAAGCCTAAACTTTGTGGTTGTTGTTGTTTTTCTTTTCTAATTATGAAACAGTGATTGGAATAGGGAACAGAAAAGGAATTGTAAATTGTAGGGAATTTGCTAAAACTGATAATGCACAAAAAATTAAAGCCACCTTCACCTTCATCTTGAAGATCCGCACGTAGCACAAATCGGTGCTGGTATTTTGGATTACAGCTGACTTAGTAGGTGGCTATTTGAGTTCCCTTGCAAACTGCTCTCTGCATGTTAGGTAGGCTGATTTCTGCCTGTTTTTCCATTGCTGAAGCAAAAGTAACAGCTCTGATTCCCTGTCACTTAAAGAGGCGGAGATTTATTACATGAAACCAAAAGGGCCCTGTTGGAGCAGGGACAGTGTAAGTTAGCTGTAATCACGGTGCTCCAGACCGGCTGTCCTGGCCCTCCCCGTTGTCCCTTATCTGCCCCTGCTCCTTGGTCATCAGCAGTTGGGATGGTCTGTTTGCAGGAATGATGCTGGAGAAAAGACTCAGGAGGCATCAGCTTTTCACTGATGGTGTGTCTACTGATCCTTCCTTTCCTTTCCTTCCTCCCTCCCTCCCTCTCTCCCTCCCTCCCTCTCTCTCTTTCTTTCTTTCAAGATTTATTTATTTTTTTATTTGAGAGAGAGGGGAGAGAACAGGGCAAGGGGCAGAGGGAGAGTCTCAAACAGCCTCCGTGGTGAGCTCCAACCCCCCCACATGGGGCTCGATCTCATGACCCTGAGATCATAACCTGAGCCAAAACCCAAAGTCGGCCACTTAGCTGACTGCGCCACCCAGGCGCCCCTGATTTTCTTTTGATGTGTTTTATACATCCAGAAGAATCATTAGTTGTCCTTCTCCACTGACCGATTCGAGCATGTCAAAGGAATTGTTCATGCAACAATTCGTAGAAAGAAGGATAGTGAGGATAGCTTTTGGTTGGAATTCAAGCATAGTCAACAGATGCTAGAAGACTAGACTTCATTTTAGCCAAGGAATAGGGTGTTAGGGTCACCATAAGTCCTTGGTCTCTTCAAGATTGCGTTTTTGGTGTGGGAAGCAGGGCCATGTCCTGGTTTACAGAGCTCCAATCACATGGGCAAAGAGCTCCATGTACACATCACAGGCTTATGTCCTGCCACAGGGTCTGACCTGTTTTCTTTTTTTAAAGATTATATTTATTTATTTGACAGAGATAGAGACAGCCAGTGAGAGAGGGAACACAAGCAGGGGGAGTGGGAGAGGAAGAAGCAGGCTCATAGCAGAAGAGCCTGATGTGGGGCTCCATCCCGCAACGCCGGGATCACGCCCTGAGCCGAAGGCAGACGCTTAACCGCTGTGCCACCCAGACGCCCTGGTCTGACCTGTTTTTAATGCTGCTTGATCTTGTTATTTAAGAGGCCTTTTGTGTTTTTCATTTGTTTTTCTTTCAAGATTGTCTCATGAATAAATACTGGAGACATGTACCTATATTTTAAACAGAACCAGAATATTTTATATTTATGTAAGAAATCCTCCAACATTCTTAGCCAAGAGCTAACTTCAAAGTATAATACTGAGAAACTTTCTATTTAATTAAAATACATACTTTCTGGCTAAAGATTTAAAGTTCCTTATAGTTCTTTTTCTTTTTTTTTTTTTTGAAAGTTCTAAGATAATATAGATATCACATAATTTCCCCTGTATTCAGTCCATTGTAACTTCACAAAGAGAAACTTTGCCTTTGAATTTGAGGAATATATTTCCTCCAGAGATAAACTTGGATAATATTTGCTGCAGAACCTAGGAGCTTAATATATAATTCCCCATTATGTTTCAGCAATCATCAGAGAGAAAGGCAATACCAGATAGAAGAGGAAAGAGAAGTGTGAAAAATCACATTATTGGTATTAGAGACTTAAAACTTTTTACAGGTATTTTTGCACAATTTACATTAGAATGTAGCATTGGTGGCATTTCAGGGGTCCTTGGAGGTGCTATTTTTTGAGAAGTGGGTGGTAGTGCAGGGGAATTCATTTAAACTCTGCCTTGAGCAAAATGATTACGAAGCCTGTACATCTGATTTGCCAGAGCACTGACGTTAGAGAAGGTTTTAACAGGAAAAGAGCTTTTACTCCATTGTTTGCTTTCCTATGTGAATTAAATTAGTGAATTATAATATAAACACAAAAAAGACTAACCATAATTTCATAGCTTAAATAAAATTAACTCCACCCAGATGAAGAAAGAGAATACTACCAGTATTACAGAAACACTGCTAACGGCACCTCGGTCACTAACCCCTCCTCCTCCCTGGGAACTTCCATCATGATTCGAAAACCAGAGATTAGTTTTGTTTTTGAATTTTATATAAATGAGATCATGAAGTATATACCCATTTGTGTCTCCTTTTTTTCTTTCAACATTTTATTTGTGAAATTCATTCATAGGGCTGTTATGTGGAAGCAGTTCATTCATTTTAATGGAGGTATGCTGTAATGTACGAAAATACCATACTTGACTCCCTTAGTTTTCATTGATGGATATTGGAGTTGCTTGCACGTTTTGGCTGTTATGAGCAGTTCTGTTTTCTTTCTGCACTTTTAAAGCACCAATATTTCTGTGGAGAAATAAAACTATTTGTCATTATTTTACTCTCTTGAGGGAGAGATTTTCTTATTGCTTTTTAGATTTTTCTCTTTATTTTTTGTTTTTATAAATTTCACTAAGATACATGAGTTATGTTTTTCTGTATGTCTTTATTCTACCTGAAGCTTAGAGTGCTAGATAATCTGTTATAACAGATATTATTTGTCAGCTTTGGGAAATTCCTTGTTTAATAATTTATTATTTATTTACATCAAATTTATTTTATTGCTTATTTAAAATTTATTTAAAATCTGCACATTTTCTCTTTCC
>NW_024424341.1:15975434-16060438 GCF_017311325.1 Ursus maritimus
GCCTTTCATCACACACGTATTCGTCTTTTTTGTGCTCCTTTATTTTACGTATATTTCATGCCTTTCCCTCCTTGTAGTTCACAGTGAATAGTCTTACTGATTTAGCTTCCAAATCATTAATCTTCTCTTCATCTGTGTCTCATGTGCTATGAAACACATTGTGCTGAGTTCTCAAGTTCAATAATCGTACGTTCACATCTGGAATTTCTGTTTGATTCTTTTATGGATTTCAGTTTTTTTATGATGTTCTTCACCTTGGTGTCTCTTTTTGAAGACAACAGTTATTTTAAGCCTGATAACTCTAATATCTAGATCACCTGTCAGTCTCTGACTGTGGTCATTTTTTTTTTTTTCCCTTTTCATCCTCTCTCTTGGGATTTCTTTTTTCTTTTTTTTTAAAGATTTTATTTATTTATTTGACAGAGATAGAGACAGCCAGCGAGAGAGGGAACACAAGCAGGGGGAGTGGGAGAGGAAGAAGCAGGCTCACAGCAGGGGAGCCCGATGTGGGGCTCGATCCCATAATGCTGGGATCACGCCCTGCGCCGAAGGCAGACTCTCAACTGCTGTGCCACCCAGGTGCCCCTCTCTTGGGATTTCTATTAACTTTTCATTGAATCCTGGTTTTTGGCTCTTGAAGAGGCACTGTATGAGCCTTTAGCTACTGGTGAGAGTACAGGCAGATCATTATAGTTCAACAGAGGTTGAGCTGGATTTTAGTCTCTGTAGGGCTTGGTCTTTTTAGAATTCACCCTTATTTCCAGAGTGTAGTCTTTCAGGGCTCCAAGACTGAAAGACTGAGGTATTTATTAGAGCCTGTCTCCTTGTTGGGACCTATGTATCAGCTCTATATATCCCAGTCACTATGAAGCTGCTCTCTCAACTCTTCTACCTCCTGGCTTCTTATGTCTGTTAAGCTTTTCCTGACCTGTGCCCTTACAAATGCATGGGCACCTCAAGGGGGAAAAATGAGAAGAATTTGGGCTTGCCTCAGTGAATTTTTCTTCTCTACAGAATCTGGGCCCTTCAAGCCTTGGTATCTTGCTAGTTCTTATACCTTCAAGCAGATATTCAGAGAGTTTTATCTACTACAGTTTAGTCTACCATTTCTGAAATATAAGAAATTCCGGACATCCTTTTGTATCTCATTTCACCATGAACTCCTCTCTTAGTATTTTTTTTTTAATTTATTTATTCAACAGATAGAGACAGCCAGCGAGAGAGGGAACACAAGCAGGGGGAGTGGGAGAGGAAGAAGCAGGCTCATAGCAGAGGAGCCTGATGTGGGACTCGATCCCATAATGCCGGGATCATGCCCTGAGCCGAAGGCAGACGCTTAACTGCTGTGCCACCCAGGCGCCCCATCCTCTCTTAGTATTAATCAGAATTGCGGTTTTACATTTATTTTTATGATACTTTGAATAATTTACTTCTCTCCCATTAGACTGTAAACTCCAAGAGATAAGTGTCCTTGTGTGTTTTTATGGATCATTGCATCCCAAGTAACTAGAATAGTGCCTGGTTCATAGTATGGAATTGAATATTATGTTAATGAGTGAATAGATTAGGGAGTTTTTGAGCGTGTAGAGTGAATGGACTAAAACATTAAAAGTAGCAAGGCAAGAGTAAAATCCTAATCCAAAACAAAAGAACTGAAACAGTCATCGGGAAACATATTGTCTCATGAGATAGAACTCATAAAAATGGGGGCGCCTGGGTGGCACAGCGGTTAAGCGTCTGCCTTCGGCTCAGGGCGTGATCCGGCGGTATGGGATCGAGCCCCACATCAGGCTCCTCCGCTGTGAGCCTGCTTCTTCCTCTCCCACTCCCCCTGCTTGTGTTCCCTCTCTCGCTGGCTGTCTCTATCTCTGTCGAATAAATAAATAAAATATTTAAAAAAAAAAAAAAAAAGAACTCATAAAAATGGCCACAGACAGTGGTAAGAAGTGAGAACCATATTTTATTCAAGCCTTTAGGAGAACTTGTAGGCAGAAAGGGTGTTGTGAAAGGCTCTGACAATTTAAATATCTGGACCCCAGAGTATTTATGAGGATTAAACAAGATACGGCTTTATAAAGCGCCCACCACAATGCCTGGAGAATATAGTAGGTATTCATCTCCAATGGTTAATATTGCCATTCCCAAATAGTGAGAGCTGATTTTTAAAATTCTGTGCATTTAGAATTCTTATACTCTACATTTTCAAAGGAGAGAGTTAGTGTTGTTGATTATAAAATCTCTCGAAATCTCATGTATGAAAAGGACTTTGGATAATAGTGATATAAGATAAAATACACTAGAAGTGTGTTGACTCCCTGAGGGTTCTAACTAAAAATAAGTGGAAAGGCCTATTTTACAGCTCTGGTATTAGGATTGCTTTGGGGATAGGGGAAAAAATATATTTGATAAGCTTTCTTAAATTCATCAGGAGTGAGCCAAATGTTTCATATAAGACAGTTCAAGTTAAAAATAAAGAACACTAATTATTTTTCAAATTTTAATTGCCATTGATCTCTTGCAAGTTAAATCAGAGGTTGAAGGAGCACAGTATATTGTTAAGACCGGGCATCGGAATCTTCTTCCTTTCATATGGGAAGGAGACTGATTGATTATTCATTCAATACATGTGCATTGAGTGCATACTATGTGCCCACTGTGTCTTAGGCACATAGCACACAGCCACGTTGCTGGGGGACTTTGTTTCACCTGAAGCATTACTCGGCACTCAGATATGGGAAGTTGAGAGAGAGTAGACAACCAGAAATGAATGTTTGAGTGGCATTATCTGAATGGAGGGTCCAACAGGACGCATTTAATGCCAGGAGCAGCAAGTGTGGCATATATAGACTCTGGCCTGGCCTTCTGCAGGGCCTGAGAATATCACTGTTGTCCAAAAGTGAAACTTTTAATGCACATCTCCATAGAATGGTGCAAGGCTAGATGGCTGGATTGAAGAGCAAGATCGAATGTGACAGTCAGCATATGACATAGATAACTCTTCCATGCAGCAGTTTAACTTCATAATAAAGAGCAGGTGGGAAGCCTGATGTCGAATCCTGATTCCACCACTTGTTAGCTGGATAGCCTCAGACAAGACACTTACCATCAGCATCTTCATCTTACTTCATCGCCAGGGAGATACTGATTGCACCAATTTCATAGGGTGATTGTTAAGGCTTAGATGAGATAATGCGTGTTGATGCTTTAGCAAAGAGAAGCTGCTAGTTCTTTTTAGTTGTGACAAAAATAGAAGATGCATGTAGGACAACCTTGGCCTTCCCCACCCTCCGAAAAGGCATATTGACAAAACAGCACCATTTCAAATTCCTAGAACTGCCACATTGTTGTTGTTGTTGTTGTTGTTTGCACTCAATTCAGAAGAGGTGTTATTGTTAGAACATCCTTGCCAAAATGTTAGTGACCCTTGACAAGCACCATTAGTTGAAGCCCCAGCAAGCCAGTGTGCTCAGCAGGGGCCCACAGTAACTCATCAGCTTGCATTGTTTTCAACAGATGTCCCAGAGCCAAACAATCTGTGCCGTGGGTTAGTCCTACCCACACACCAGCCACAGAAGTGATCTGAGATATTTACAATAGATACCAGGGGAAAATATGGATGCATAGCTGATTACATGAAGTGGCTGTTATTTTCCCTTATGGATTCCTTGTAAAATGTCTGGAGAGGACATTATAGCAAGTGAATACTTAGAAAATCCAGTAACATTTTTTTCTTTTACGTGTGAAATATTCTCTTTTTATCACCAACTGTCATATCATTTCTTCTGTGGCCAAAAGGAAGAATGCATCTGCTATTTTACAAAGACAGAAACAATTAATGGTGAACTTAATTTTCCCCTGAGTATAACCTATTACACAGAAAGAATTAATTTTCCCTTGTTAAGAAGCTATTATAAGATGTCTGCTTACCTGATCTATTTGTTCTGTTAATCTAATGAGAGAACATTCCTACTCACTTCATTATGGAGTCCCTACCATATGCTGGGATAGCTACGAGGTCTTTGGGACATAGAAATGAGTAAGACAAAGTTCTCTTCCTGGAGGAGCTAAAGGTGCTGGAAGCAGAAACATCGTATCTGATAGAAGATACATAAACACGCACAAACAGGTATGAAACACCAGGGTAAGAGCAAGTGAGGGAGGAGCAAGTGTATAAAGAGAAGGAAGAGAGGTCATTTGAATATTAAGCCCAGATTTGGAATAGATCATACTCATGGATGTTGAAGTCCCCTTAGGAATCTAAAAAGGGGTAGTTTGTATGGGTCAGTTGGGATCCTGCTTGCCTCAGGCAAATTGTAGGGAACCGGAACAGTTGCTTGGAGTTGGCAAGATAAGCTTTTATCAAAGAGAACAATGATAGCCCAGTAGTTGGAAGACAGAGGTGTTGTTCCCCCATCCCAAATAATGGGCTGTAAAAACGTGGTTGGTTTACATGGCAGAAAACGTGAGTGAGAACCTCATTTCTGCTAAGATAGGAGGGAGAGAAAGCAATCTGAAATTTGAGGATGAGAAGGAATTGAGAATATAAGAATGAGAGTTTCAGAGGAGCAGATGAGGAAGGCAGAGCTACAGAAGAAAATAATCTGCTGGGAAGCTTACCCTGTTTGATGACTATGGGTTATGGTGATGAAAGGGCTCATAGGGAATGACTTCCAACATCTCAAAGTGTTTTGCTATCAGACTGGCTCTGGCCCAGGCTCAGGGTCCTGGACAGTATTTTGCTTGGTCTCCGAGATTTCTGTAACAAAATTTGCAGCTGCTGATGGGTTTCCTGCTCTTGGTGGTGGTTATCTTTTAGCCTAGAGAGCAACATCAATGGCCCTCGTTAGGAAGTTCTGGAGAGTGAACTATTCTGAACAAACTTCCACTATTTGCAGCAGTTCCACAGAATCTGCCCAGCCCTCAGGGTCATTTGGAATGATGCAGTGGCTTTTTGACAAAGGAGAGCATGAAGATGCATGAAAACAAGAAAAGGTTTGATGAGAATCACCAGCGTGGGCAATGTCAACACACCTTCGTGAACTGAGAAATAGGGAATTTGCATAGTTAAGATATTATCAAAAAGATTTGTCAGTATCTCACGATCAGGTATAGAGAGATGAGAGCGCCCAGTGAAGGGTTGCTGGTCAGCGGCTTCTTGGCTGTCAGAGTCATTGCCTGCCCTGCCCTTGCTCTATTTTTGTCACAAACAAGTGTATTTACTTTGCCTTCTGGCTTGCAGTTGGGTTGGGCAGTGGTAGGCACTGGCAGAGTTCTGGAGGGCAGGGGGAGCTTCCTTCCTGTTTCTGCTGTCACCTCCAGAAGTGACTGAGTCCCCTTTTTGGGTCCAGCTACCGCAGGAAAGCCCTTCTCTCCATGTTCCTCGTACCTTTACTCTAGTTCTCCTGCCAGGATGGTCTGGCTTCTCTGTCTAAGGCACCAAGTCCTCCTGCTGTTTGCATAGCATCCTGTTCTCGCTATGCTCTGGGTCACCTCACCATCAGCCTTGGCTCTTTATTTCTTCCAATACCTAAATAACCTATTTCCTTGGATGCAGTCCCTTTGGAAGACCTAGAGAGGTTTCCTGCTTTCTTTTTTCCTGCCAGATCTTCGCCGTTACAGAGGGCAAAGAGTCCATAAAAATGGCTTGATTGCAGTTGTCCATGGTGAAGTAGATGGCCACGTGAGTGGGGGATACAGGTTAAGGCCCTTTCCTAAAATGCCCTTCATGACATGTGCATTTCCAGATGCATGCGCCTCTTAGAATAATCTTCCCTTCTTTTTAATTACAAAGAAATTCGACCTTTAAGGCCTCACATAATTGTACTCAGTTAAGTTTAGGTGCCTGAAATCTTTTACCATGCCTTTGTCAATTTGTTGAAGCCACAAACCTTCCCCCCCTCCGCCACCCCCAACTCCGCCTTGGGGAGAGGACACTGTCTGGAAACTGGAGCCAGATCTTTTCTAGAGGCAACCCCCTCTGTGTCTGGAAGTCTCATTATTTCAGGTTTCTTCATCTCAGCATCTGCTCATAACCTCTAAAAGGAGCTTGTACTGATGAGTGTTCTAGGAAAACAAAGACAATTCACAGCACAGTTGAAAATAATGACTCGGTGTCACAGACTACAAGGACGATGACAATTTCCCAGGACACTCTGAACAGCTTTTCACTGCTCTCTCCTCTCTATGTTCTGAGCGCGCTGGCCAATTGTCTTCCATTCTGTGCCGTTAGTCTTCTGCCTTAAGTGGTGGCATAGGTGTTTTACAGGAAGCGAGATGCCCTGGTGGGAATAAGCAAACCCTGGATTATCATGCAGGGCCGAAATACCAATGCCATGATACTCTACAATACCGTTCCCATCGTCTCTGGATGCCACAAGTCAGCCTGGACCGACCGTCCCTGCGTCTAATACCAGCAGGTGACACAAACACCATGGAATGTATGGCCTCTGAACACAGAGAGCAGAGGTTACTCAACAAACATTTAATTAGTAGCTCATATTCTAGACCATGTATTTGGGGGGCATTGCTGAAACTCTGACAGCCTCTGAAGGCCTAGTAACAACGTATTTTTTTCACAATTAATAACTTAGGGAAAAAATTCATAGGGGCCGTTAACTAATATAATCTGTTTTTAGTCGGAATTAATAAGCTTTTTCTACATTATGAACTTCTAAGCAATAAAACTGCACTTGAATCAGATGAGCCAATTTTAAGACTTTATTTAGCATATTTATAATTTTCACTACGGAAAGATGAAGGTAGCCACATGAGTTGCCTCAAATTTATGAAAAACCTTTCTGGTTTTAGAATTTTTTGGATTTTGGAATTGTAGATAAATGATGGTGGACCTGAGTATACATCAGATCATATAAGGAGTCTTTCGTTGCTTTATTGCAAAGGTTGCAAACTGCTGGCCGGGGGATGGAATCTTGTGTGCGGCCA
Organism: Ursus maritimus; assembly: GCF_017311325.1. Classification (NCBI taxonomy): domain Eukaryota; kingdom Metazoa; phylum Chordata; class Mammalia; order Carnivora; family Ursidae; genus Ursus; species Ursus maritimus. The sequence goes on from NW_024424341.1 coordinate 15,982,377, forward strand.
TGTTTTTCTTTGACCTCTATAGGGTGGGACCATACAGCACCTAAGTAAATAAATGGTAGTGAAAGCTTAAAAACCAGATCATACATTAGCAAATGTTTTCCTTTGAAAAACAGAAGCATCTGTTAACATTGGATCTTGATCCAATTCCTGGACAATATAATTAATTTTCCCAGTATTAGTTTCCTCATCAAAACAATAAGAATGGTGATAGCTATTGTGTGGGTTTATTTTGAAGGTCAAATGAGAAAATGCACACTAAAGTTTTAGCAGGGTATCTGGTTATTAAAAAAAATAGCTATTGTTTCATTATGTTATTGTTGTTAAAGTGTTACTATTTTAAATCAGTTTTCCCTATTGTTCCGTATCATGGAATCCACATAAGTTGTAATACTTATGTGTATAGCACTTTGGGGTAAACTGTAGGAGTACAAGGGGCTTGTGAAAAAGCTGAGTTTTCTTAAAATGAAGTAATTATGATGGTAAAAAATTAAAAATTGAGGAAGTTTTAAAATACTGAACATGAAAATTTTCAAATGATAATTTGGGCTCACTTTTTTAATAGTAACTTTATTTATTTATTATTATTTTATTTAATATTAACTTTATTTTTTATTTAATATTAACTTTATTTACTTATTTATACTGCTACTCCTAATAATACTTTTTATTTGAGGATAATTGTAGACCCACATGCAATGAAAGAAATAATACAGAGAGGTCCTGTGTGCCTTTTTGCCTTGTTTCCTCCAATTGTAACACCTTGCAAAACCACAGAACAAGATCTCAGCCAGGATACTGATATTGATACAATCAAGATACAAATATTTCCACCATCACACACATTCATCATGTTGTCCTTTTACTGTCAAACCCAATTCCCTCCCACCCCCAACCCCTCTTTAATAACTAGCAGTCTTTAAATTGTTCTTCATTTCTATAATTTTGTCATTTCAAAATGGAATCATGCAGTATGTAACCTTTTGGGAATGGCTGTTTTCACTGGGCATAGATTCTCCAGAGAGAGTCACTCAGGTTGTTCTGTGTATCAGTAGTTCACTTCTTTTGATTGCTGAATAATATTCCGTGCTTTAGATAAACCATAGTTGGTTTAGCCATTCACCTTTTGGAGGACAGTGCATTGTTTTCAGTTTTTAACTACTATGAATAAAGCTCCTATCAATGTCTCTCAACAGGTTTTTGTGTGAATGTAAGTCTTCATTTTTCTGGGATAAATGCCCAAGATCACAGATGCTGGACTGTATTGTAATTGCATGGCTAGTTCTTAAAGAAACTGCCAAACTGTTTTTCAGAGTGGCTGTACCATTGTATATTCTTACCAGCAACGTACGATGATCCTGCTTCTTCACCTCCTTGCCAGCAGTTGGTCCTATCACGAGTTTTATTTTAGTCATTTTGATAGATGTGTAGTGATACCTTACTCTTGTTTCAGTTTGCTTTTCCTTAATGACTTAAGATGTTGGACACCTTTCCATGTGCATATTTGTCATCTCTGTGCCTTCTTCGGTGAAATATCTCTGCATGTCTTTTGCCCATTTTCTTAGTGAATTGTTTCTTTTTTGACTGTTGCATTTGAAAGTTCTTCATATATTCTAGATAGTAGTGCTTTGTGGGATTATGTGGTTTGCCAATATTTCTTCCACCACGTAGCTTCTCTGTTCATCCTCGTAGCACAGGGTCTTTTGTGGACACAAAGTTTTCAATTTTGATGAAATCCATTTCATTTTTTTCTTTTTATGGATTGTGCATTTGGTGTCAAGCCTAGGAACTCTTTGCCTATATTAGATTATGAAGAATTTCTCCTAGTTTTTTTTTTTTCTTTGAAAGTTTTATTTGACATTTAAGTTCATGATTTAAGTTTTGTATGAGATATGAGACTTCAGCCAAGAGTCCTTCTTTTGGGGGATGTTCAATTGCTAGAGCACCCATTTGTTGAAAAGGCTGTCTTTCCTCCATGCAATTGCTTTTGCATCTTTGTAAATGATTTTTATTTTTATCAGATTCCTTTTTGTTTCGAGAACGTACTTTAGCCACTTTTTTTGTAGTAGTCTGGTGGTGACAATTTCTCTTAATTTTCCCTCATTGCACAATTGTTTTATTTTTCCTTCATTCTTTAAAAAAATTTTTTTTTATTAATTTATTTATTTTAGAGAGAGAAAGAGAGCATGGGAAGGAGGGGCAGAAGGAGAGGAGAGAGAATATCCGGTATACTTCATGCTAAGCGTGGAGCCTGATGCAGGGCTCAGTCTTACAACCCTGAGATCATGACCTGAGCCAAAATCAAGAATCAGATGCTTAATGGACTGAGCCACCCAGGTGCCCGTCTCCTTCATTCTTGAAAGATATTTTATGCCGGGTATAGGACTCTTGGTGACAGTTCTTTATTTCAGTGCTTGAAATATATTTTGCCATTTGTTCTCATGTCTGTGGTTACTGACAAGAAATCCATTGTCATTTTAATTGTGTCATCCTTCTCTGGGCACTTTCAAGATTTTTTCTTTGTCTTCAATTTTCAGAAAATAATTGTGATGTGTCTTGGAGTGGATTGGTTTGCATTGATCTTGTTTTGGGTTTGCTTAGCTTCTGGAATCTGTTTAGATCTATGTCTCTGGCCAATCTTGGGAAGTATTCAGCCATTATTTGATTATTTTTTCAGCTTCATCCTTTTCTACCTCTCCTTCTGGGACTCCAATGACACAAATGTTAGATATTTTGTTAGGGTTCTTGCAGGACCCTTGATGTTCTGTTTATTTTTTCCCATTCTTTTCCCTCTGTTCAGATTGGGTAATTTCTATTGTTCTACCTTCCAATTCATTGATTCCCCCCTCTGTGCCCCCCCCCCTGTTCTGCTGTTGAGCCCAGTCACCAAGATTTTTACTTTGGTTATTGTATTTTTTAGTTTTGAAATCTCCATTTTGTTTTTCTTTATATCTTCTATTTCTTTGCTGAGGTGTTTTTTTTTTTTTTTTTTTTTTTTTTTTTTTTTTTTTTTTAATTTGAAGTTGTAATTGTTGGGTGCCTGGGTGGCTCAGTTGTTTAAGCATCTGCCTTCAGCTCAGGTCGTGATCCCAGGGTCCTGGGGTTGAGTCCCTTATTGGGCTCCCTGCTCAGGGAGGAGTCTGCTTCTCCCTCTCCCTCTGCCCCTCCCCCCCGCTCGTGCTCTCTTTCTCTCTCTCATACTCTCTCTCAAATAAAAAAAATCTTTAAAAAAAATGAAGTTGTAATTGTTCAGTGAAGCATTTATGGGTGTAGGAAATGTTGGGTTCAGAGCCAATGGCCAAGAAATAATTCTTGAGAGGTCTTCAGTGCAAAAAGGTGGCTTTATTAAATCACCGGGATTGGACCCATGGGCAGAAAGAGCTTCAGTGGGGTTGTGACGGGTGACTGATTATATATGTTTTTTTAAAGATTTATTTTTGTATTTTAGAGAGAGAGGGAGAGAGAGAGAGCAGGGGGGCAGGGCAGAGGGAGAGGGAGAGAGAAACCCAAGCAGACTCCATGCTACACATGCAGGTTGACACAGGGCTTGATCTCATGACCCTGAGATCAGACCTGAGCCAAAACTAAGAGTTGGATGCTTAACCAACTGCACCACCCAGGAGCCCCCTGATTATATACTTTTAAGTTAGGAGGGAGTTAGGGATAGTACAAGCCTTCAAGGTATTTTGGAAACAAGATTTCTAGGACCTTGAGGGGAATTGCTATTGTTAGGAGCAGGGCATTTATTACTGTTTAGTAAAAACTCAGTCACGAGACTCTTCAGACGTGCATCAGTGGGTCATATGCTTGGAGGATGATTGCCAACATATATCTTTGGGCGTAAAGATAAAGGAAGTTTCTAAAGGAATTTTTATGTGTTAAATTAGACGTACAGGATCCTGGGTGGTCAGGCTAAGATTGCCTTTTGCCCTTAGCAAAGCAGTAACATGGAGGCAGCTGAGCTCCCAGAGGAATGTCACTCTGCCTGTGTCAAGGACTTGTCAGTGGGCTGTAAACAGTAAGGGAATTTAATTTTTTTCTTTTGCTTTTGTTTCCCACATCATTTATCATGGCTGTTTTTAAATTTTTGTCAGATAATTCTAATATCTCCGTCATCTCAGTGTTGGCACTGTCCTTTTTCACTTAGTTCCAGATCATCTTGGTTCTTGGTAAGGCGAGTGACTTTTGTTTCTTATATTTTGCCAAGAGACTCGGGATCCTATTTGAAATTTCTATTTTATTTGGCTTTTTCCAGTGGTAGAAGCCAGGTAGAGGTTGAAATTTAGGCTCAACACTTGTCGATCATTGAAACCCAACATGGAGGTAGAGCTCCTTGTTACAACTGGGCAGGGATAGGAATCCAACTCCTTTGTGGTCTCAACTGGCAGGACAGTAGTGGTGGCCTCATTACCACTGGGTGATTGTGAAAGTCTTAACTTTCTATTAAGCCTCCTCTGACGCCACTCCAGTGGGGAAGGGGAGGAGTGCCTAGTGACTCCTAGGTGGGAATGAAAAGTCCTGATTCCTTACTAGATTTCCTTTAACACCACCTGGGAAGGGGTGTTGGGGCACCTTTATATAGCTTGCAAGAGTAGGAGTCTTGGCTTCTCACCTGACCTTTGCTTGAATAGGTGAAAGTGGGGCCAGATCAATTTCTTCGGTGGTGTGACCAAGACAGCATTAATATTTCCCTGAGCTTGACCCAACTGTGGACAGCTTCTTTCTGTCTTTAGATCTGTAGACTTTTCCTTTCCTTACAGCGTTTACTTTAGAAAATTTACAATTCCATTCTCTGCCTCTTTGAGATGCAAAATTTTTTAAAAAGCTTCTAGCCATTTTTGTCACCCAGGAATGTCTTTCTCAAGGACCTTGGAACCATCTTTTTAAAATGCAAATATGGCAGGAGATAGTAGCCCTATCTTCCAGTGTGTGTGGGAGAGTAAGAGCCTAAATTCAGTGGTAGATCACCAATTAGCAAAAAGCGGATGAACTAATTACAGAGAAGAACATTCTCAGATTCAGGAATAACAATGTGCTGGACACGTCCCATTGATCAGCCTCCTCTCAATAGCCCCCTAGTACTTTTCCACTAGCTCATCTCCAGCACTTAAAAACCTTCTGCCTTTTGTTTTAGTTGAGTTTAGTCTCTCTCTCTCCTATTGCTATGGTCTTGAGTAAGTTTAATTTTTCCCAAGCAATTTTTGTTTTGGTAAGTGGTTGGAGTGGAGTGATTATTGTTTTAGGAGTTTCTGTTTTGCTAGACTGCCCCTTTCTTGGTCCTTTGGCTGGATAAAGTGGGATTTTGTTCAGGGGTTTTCATATCTGCACCCCTGGGCGTTTCTGGATTGCTGTCTTTTTTTTTTTTTTTTAACTCCAAATCTGGGATATATGAGCTGAAGAAAAAGCCCAGGGAACTCACTACTATGTCATTCCTCAAGTCCCGTGGTTCTTAATCAGTCTGACTTCTTCTCTCCACCTTTCAGAGTCTTTTTTGGTTTGTTTTACATATATTATGCAGGGTTTTTAGTTAGTAGGTGGAGTGGGGGAAACTCTACCCCATCTCCCCAAAAGTGAAAGTCCTAACTCTTAATTTTTTAACATCACATTTGTCCTTCAATGGCTACTTTACTTCTTAAAACTCTTGGCAGTTGTGATTAGGGAGAGGAATTTTGTTCTAATAAGTGATAATATATTCAGTTTAAAAAAAACAATTACTCAAAAATTTATCGCAGTTGACATTATATTTAAGAAATCGAACAGCTCTTTATCTTTCATAAGTAAATGTAATGTTGAAACAAGTTGTGATAATGGGATTGGGTTTAGAATTTAATCAAACTCTTCTACGTCAAATATTTCAAAGCCACTACAAGGGTGTAATTTGTGAGTATATCTCTCTTATGAAAACAGTCATCTGGTAGTTAGCTTGTGTGCTGAACAAAAGCAACAACAAAACACATGGACAGCGAATGGGTAGAAGCAGCAGAAATGTAGGATAGCTTTCAGCCCACTGCCTGGATCTGCTCCTTACAAAGGCTCCCGTCTGGACTGCTCACCTTTTCCTCATCATCCACAAACCAAACCTTGGGCTACCTACCACGTTCTTGGATGCCTTGGACTGATCATATCTCCTTCAGCGGCTCTTCACACAGTTTCCAGATGCCCGACAACACAGTTGTATCTGACTATTGACATTGTTGCCCAAGTGGTAGGGGCCCTCATTGGCCACACGTAGCATTCCATCTTGGGCAGGGCCAATTGGTGCACTGGATCTGCCAACTTAGCGGGCTCAAGGGGAGAGAAGCGTCAGACATCTCAGAGCTAAGACCAGCCTCCCAAGACCCCTAGAAAAGCTTCCTTAGGGAGGAAGCTTACCCTCTAGGAAGCCTCACAACTTCTGGTCATTCCTGCCTCTGTGAAGGCTGAGATGATCAGTAACTCACAGCACACCTGTAACTTACTTGCTGCACATCAGTTGGGAAGCTCTGACTGACCTGCAGAGATGATGGCTCATCCGTCTTACTCTTCTCTCCGGCTCCTGCCACAATGCCAGGAGTCAGGTATCACTTAGTGCTCAGCAAGTGGTCACTGAATAAATTTACAAAAGAATGGATGTATAATCATCTCTAGATTTTCTATGCTCTGAATGGACAGGTAGCTTTAGCCTTTCATTATTTATAACAGTGTCCCCATAAAAAGAGGTGGCTATGATAGAAATAGGTTTTTGAAAGGTAAATAACCATTTTCATATTTGTCAAGTTTTGGAACATCTATCTCGAGGGAAGAATGGAGACAATATCACAACGAAATTGCCAGATCAATAAATTTTAGCTGTACTAATATAGAGAGCAGAGCTTCCATCTTAATACCTAAAGGGAGAGGTGCTTTGAAATTTGTCAGCTGTGCACAGATATGTTCTGTAGTTGTGAACATCAAACACTAGGCTGACAGCTAACATCTTGGGTGCTTTGCCACAAACAAAAGGCAAACGCAATTTGACGATCTGTTTATTTCTTAGGGTTCTAAGAAAAATGCACGGATGTTACATTTGGCTAATAGGAAATAAAAGACGCACACACAGCATTTCCCATTGGAAGTGGGCATGTTTTCTACTGTACTTGTTTTCTTTGTGACTGCTCTACATTTCCTTGAAATGTATCCTCAGTCCGTTCTTCTAAAACTGGTATTTCTTAAAAAGCTCAGCTTCAAAAATGTCAAACATAATGAAAAATGAAAATCACAAAAGAGAAGGTTGTTCACAGCCACTCCCCTGGGGTTCCCTCATGTTTCTGGGTCACCATGCTGACTCTCCATGTGTTAGAAATAACATCCATAGTATACTTAGCAGGTAACCCCTTGTGATCAGGGTCAGAGTGGTCTCCAAATAAACAAAGCCGACCCTTTCCTTGAAGACAATACCGCATCTGTTCAGAAATACTCCACACCGTCCACCAAAGCAGTTCCAAAAGAAGTTCTCCTTTCAAAGTGTAAGAAAAAGAAAGCTCCTTTGGAAAAATTATAAAAGGGCACTTTATTTTCATCATCTGGGGCTGGAGCAGATGAAGGGCATGGGAACAGAGGCCTGCCAATAAGCGAAGGGGGTTTGGATGAATTTGATGAAGACCAGTTAAGGGAGGCAGTGAATAAGCACCGAGGTGCTGATGGAAGGAAGATGTGTAAGCTCAAATCAATATAGGGGAGAAGCAAATGGCACAGAAGCTCAGAAGATTAAAGCCAGAAATGAGCTTTACAGATTATAAAATCCATTCTTATCTTTTAAAGATGGGCCATCTGGAGTCAAGAGAGAAGTAACCTGTTCTATCCCATATATGCTTCCAGGCTTGTATTGTTCATATTAATATGAGTCCCACTGATGATCTGAAGTACAGTTTATTCAGTATGTGCTATTGTGCCAAATGCTGTGAGGAAGTGCTTAAAATCATAGACTCTGCAATTGAAGAGGACCGGATTTTAGTACCAACTATACCACTTCCTAGCTATGTGACCTTGACCGGTTACATAATTGACACCTGTCAGGTGCACTTTCTTTGTTTGTAAACTGAAATAATAGTAGCTTTCTCACTGGTTGTGATTATGGTCAAGTAAAGAATGCAGGTAAAAATCTTAACAAAGTACTAGGCATATGGTAAATGATCGATAAATGTTATTATTTATACCAACTATAGTGAATTACTGCTATATTTATTATTCAATATCATTATTAGTATTAACAATTATTACTAATGTACGTTGATGTGTCAACTTATGTTTTTACATATATTTGTATCAATATTCAATCTTGTATATATATTTAGGTCGATATTTGTATTCATAGGAATATCCTTTCATTTGCTACATCACAAACTGAAAAGGAAGACAATTATATACCTAACATACTAAAATTCTCAATAGGACTATGGACTATGAGAAACAAACTGAGGGCTTCAGAGGGGAGGGGGGTGGGGGAATGGGATAGACTGGTGATGGGTAGTAAGGAGGGCACATATTGCATGGTCCACTGGGTGTTATACACAACTAATAAATCATCGAACTTTACATCAGAAACCAGGGATGGGGGCGCCTGGGTGGCACAGCGGTTAAGCGTCTGCCTTCGGCTCAGGGCGTGATCCTGGCGTTATGGGATCGAGCCCCACATCAGGCTCCTCCGCTATGAGCCTGCTTCTTCCTCTCCCACTCCCCCTGCTTGTGTTCCCTCTCTCGCTGGCTGTCTCTATCTCTGTTGAATAAATAAATAAAATCTTTAAAAAAAAAAAAAAGAAACCAGGGATGTACTGTATGGTGACTAACATAATATAATAAAAAAACATTAAAATAAAAAAAATTCTCAATAAGCAGCAGAAGCTTTTGTGCAGGGTTATAGGTATAGATAATGGTATTGGGCATTGAATCTAATGGCTATAATGCTTTAAATATTGAATGCAGTAAATATTAATATAGTATATACATGCTCATATATTCATTCACTGAAAATTCCCCTAGCTTTTGTGAGTATTGCAGTTTCTATTGAAGACTCCCCTGTCTTGATATTTGTAGTAGACCCTAGAGTATCTGCGTTTCTTCTAATTCTCAAAATCACACTGTGCAGTGATTTTATAAAGGGAACTCACACAGAGAAGAAACACTAGGAGATCCAGTTAAACCCAAACTCTCACTGCCTCCTCCAGTAAGTAGCCTAAATGGCCAAATACCCTTCACAGCTGTTGAGAGGGCCATTCTGTCTGCCAGCTTTGTTCCAAATTGTTTCATTTTGAAACACACATCACATCAATAGGCTGTTGGCATGCCTGAGTGTTTATCTGACTGTCAAAGGCTGGGGTCCTTCCTCAGGTTTCTCTTGGCTGTCAGTTTGGTTTGGAATATCCTAGGCAATCATGAGCACCAGTTTCTAACTGGATTATCTGGTAAAATCCAGAAACTTCATTATCGAGCAATACTGGTTGATGAGTATTACTTCAGTATTACCTATCTGAACAGATGGTATGCTAGGAGCTGGGAAGTGTCTGAGATTTTACCTACCATGTAAGTTAATAACTTAGTTTGTCACAGTTTCATAGTTGCTGGCAGAAGACACAAGACTTCCGGGTCAGAGACAAAGGACTTTATTACTCACAGCACAACAGAGACAACGTGAGCTTCATGTTTGCTCTGGTTTCCCGTGTCCCCCAGTGCTATGGGACAATGCAGAGGTGGATGCTACATACACAGTGGGTCTGTGTCTCAGCTGCTAGGGGGAAAATATCCAATCTTATAAGGGGTGGTGCTGGCATACCTGCCCAACCTTTGCTCCAGAGACTCTCTCAGGAGACAAATCTACCTTCTGCTTTAGAGAGAGAGACACATTATCTTTATCTTCCCTGGATGTTTGTTATACACATATCTTTGCAAAGATAGTCTAGAATAAAACATGTCAGTGCTTTTGCTCAGAAGGTGAGAGAAACACAGGAAACCCATGGAAGATCATGTCTTAACAGGGTTTGATAGTTGTGCCACAGGGGCAGGGTGGGATGGGTACATAGGAGGAGCGGCTTATTTAATTTTTTTTAATCTCTTTTTTAATAATTTTGTTTTGTTTTATTTTTTTCATCAGGATAGGTGTACTCTTTAATCCCCATCCCCTATTTCCTCCATCCCCCCACCTACCTTCCGTCTGATAATCGTTAATTTGTTCTCTATAATTAAGAGTCTATTTCTTGGTTTGTCTCTCTCTCTCTCTCTCTCTCTCTCTCTTTTTTCCTTTGCTTTTTTGTTTTGTTTCTTAAATTCCACATATGAGTGAAATCATATGGCATTTGTCTTTCTCTGACTTATTTCACTTAACATTATATTTTCTAGCTCCATCCATGTTGTTGCAAATGGCAAGATTTCATTTTTTAATGGGTGAATAATATTCATATATATATATATGTATATTCACATATATATATTCACATATATATATATCCCACATCTTTATCCATTCATGTATTAGTGGATACTTGGGCTGCTTTCATAGTTTGGCTATTGTAAATAATGCTGCAATAAACATAGGGGTGCGTGTATCCCTTTGAATTAGTGTTTTTGTATTTTTTGGTAAATACCCAGTAGTGCAATTCCTGGATTATAGGGGAGTTCTATTTTTAACCTTTTGAGGAACCTCCATGCTGTGTTCCACAGTGGCTGTGCAAGTGTGCATTCCCACCAACAGTGCACAAAGCTTCTGTTTTCTCCAGATCCTCACCAACACTTTTTAGGCATTCTGTCAGGTGCTAGGTGATAGCTCATTATAGTTTTGATTTGCATTTCTAACAGGAGTGACTTCTACTTCATGTTTTACGTAGTGGGTTTCCGCATAAGCTTTCATTTAAAGAACAATTTCTATGGTTAACACCAAACCTAGCAAAAATAAACACCTCAAGGCAAAACAAACATGTAATATAACATTACTGTGGAGAAAACAATGAGCTGTGGGTTAAAAAGATTGTGAAATAGAGTCTCACATTAACTAATGTGTGGCAGTGAATGAATTGCTTAAACATTAAGGGACTCACATTTATTCGTCAAAATGGTGAGAATAATGTCTATCATACAATGTAATTGGGAAGTTTGAATAAGATAGTGTCTTGGATTCTGACACATAGCCCTCAAAAATAGTGCTTCCCCTCTGTAGCAGATCCTGCTGGTACACTACTCAGATTTTCTGGGGTGCCTTTTATCTGTTTGATGCATCCATCCATCAGCTGCTGTAGTTTCTGCTGCTAATGGCTCATCCCTACAGCTTTCTTTGGAAGGCTGCTCTTGGGCGACTGGGCAGCCTTTCCTAGAGGTGTCTTGGAGTTTTGTCCCTTCCCTATACCCATGGCCAATGGTTGACTGTTGCAGATTCAAATCCCCAGTGGCCTTGGGACAGAATCTGCAATGCAGGGTACACGTCAGAGTCCCCAGGGAGCCTGAAACCCCATCTTTACTCGGCTTCTCCCCCATCCCTGTTCTGCTTTCTTCCCTTCCTTCCGTGTCTCTTCTGGAGAAGACCCCCTTAATAAGGCACTTGAACATGAATCCACATCTCATGTTCTGCTGCCAGGGAACTTGCCCTAAGACAGTGTTCATACATTGGCTGCCACATTGGACAAATGGAACAGTGTTCAACTTTACCAGAAATATTGATATTCTGATTGCCCTTAGTATATATCTCTATTCTCTCTTTCTAATTTCACAGTATTGGAGATGAGAAGCGTATCACTTTTGCTGTCCTTATTTAAAACAAGAAACATTTCCTTGACATAAATAAAGTGAAAGAGACCAGCATATTTTAGCAGAGAAATCAGGTGGCTTATCGTTTTCTTTATTTTGTTGACCCAGATCTGTAATTAGCACTTCATTTTCTATTACACACATGCACGTGCACGTGTACACACACACACACACACACACACACACACACATTGCTATAATGCCTGTTTTGAAAATGTGAATTTGTTCCAACATGATTGATATATTAGGGAACAATTTGAGCATGACGTGAACTTTGCATTTACTTATGTGCAATTTCATTTGTGAGAAACACTAGGTGAATGCAGAAAACTGTACTGAGCTGACGGATACACAATTTGCACACACACATGCAAAATCCTCAAACATCTATGGGCTACCTTGGTTTAATGTATATGATATCCTGCAATGTTGTGTTTTGCTCTTCTTTTGTATTTGTGAATTTCTCTATGTTAAAATCAAAACACTCATTCAACATCCCAAACGTGTTAGTGTCCTGGGTCAGAATCACTAAGAGATGTACGCCAAAAGAAATCTTTAAGTATTGAGAGAAATGAGAACATGGGATATCTCTTGAGCAACAGGCATAAAGGAATCCACATTGGGGACCATCAGAGATAATGCCATGAAAATAAAGGAAAGGTCTATGACCTCAAGTCCTGTGAAGTCAATAAGAACATGGCCTAAAGAGATAAAAGAAATGGAAAGACTGTTAAGCATATGGATTGAAGACCAAAGAGAGAAGAAAAAATCAGGAACAACCTTTCTTACAATCAAAGAGAAAGCACTGTCTCTATGAAGACCTTAAATGAAATCATATAATCCTGCAGAAGTGGCTCCTTTTAGTGCTAGTGGTGACTGGTTTGGTGGTTTCAAACATTGCTACAATTTCCAAAGCCTCCAGTTGTTGGGTAAAGCTGGGAGTGCAGATGAGAAAGCCCCAAAAGGAATTTCCAGTGGGGATACAGAAGTTAATCGAAGAAGGTATTCATTGGATTAAATCATCAGTTTTGAAGAAATGGATGTCTGTTACAAATGCAAACCTCAAAAGACATATATCTTAAAGGCAGAAACACATGCTCCAAGATTTAAATCTGCAAGACTGCAAATTCTGATAAACTCCCACAGATTCCAATAAGTCACGAGCTGCAATCTTTCTCACGGCCACTTTCACAAATGGTTTATGTATTTTTAACCATTATCATGAATAAAACTGTGCTACCACTTTTCTCAGGTTCCTATCAGCTTTGTATTGCTCTCTTGAAGTTTCTGAGGACTTTGTCGTTAACTCCATTTTCCCCATAAGTCCTGCACTTTTCATTGTGCTCTTTTGCATAGCATGGTGAATTTTAGGAAGGTATGTGTCGTGTTACAAAAAGGTATGTGTGTGTGAATTCTTCCATACTGTTGTTTCCTCTGCCTGGAACATCATTCCCTCCCTATTGTACTACTTGCCCCTTATTCTTTCTCCATATTGATCTCTGTTTCTTTAGAAAAGATTACTGTCTTTGGCTTACTGCCCATAGAGCAGACTCAGAGACAAGGATTTGGAGAGTGCTGGTAGTTTCTTTGGGAGGAAATTCTAGGAAGAACTGGTAGGAAAGGATATAAGGCATACCACGAATGGAAGGAGGATTACTGAGCAGGTGACCTCAGTGGGCACCTGAGGCTCGAGGCTGCTGGAACTTTCTGGGAGATGGCGTGGAACATGTTGCAGAGTTGTCCCACCTGGGGGCAACGGACTGGCATGTTTATCCTCCTGCTCTCATCTGTCATTGTCTGAGGGCTGCTCTCAAGAGCATTATCTCCCTGGCACTTCATGTCTGCCCCACGTGTCAGCTGAGAGAACTCCCTTAGATGGAAAGTCGCAGGTGTTTCCAGTAGAATGCTATTAACATATAATGAAATGGTGAATGCCCATGGGATATGGTGTGTGTTGGGGGTGGGTGGGAAAGAACCACAGCATCTGCTACTCCACCATAGACTTCGCTGTCAAGGAAAAATACTCCAGTTGTACACTTCCTTGCACTAACATTCTAACAATCCTTTCTTTGTAGCATTCATCACAATTGGCTATTTTTCATCCATTTATGGATTTTTTAAAAATATATATTCAGCCACTCACAAGAGCTGATTGTTCTGTGGACCCACTGATGCTATGTTGGTAGCTTGAAATAGGCAGGTGGAGGTAGTTACAGCATGGAAATTGGCAAACACCACAGAATCTTCCCACCCTCCCAACCCCCCACTTCCTTCTGGAGGCCCCGTTGTTACGGACAAACCCAGCCACTGCCTGTGTCTGGTTCATGCCACTGCTATGTGAACACCTTCCTTTTCCTCTAAACCACACAGTAGACTGGGTCGCCTCTGTGACTGAACCGATTCACTGGCCGGATGAAGCGATTGAGGATGCCTGCTTGGGTCGTGAGGATGCCTGCATATGTCGGCCAAAAACCACAATATGAATCTTGGCAGAGTGGATACTGACCTCTTCTTGGCAGTAATTAGGACACAGGAACCGTTGCCACTTGAAGACACCATGTCATCAGTGAAGAGGGGGGTATTTGTCATCCTAATTGCTCTGCTGAGAGGACGTTCATCCGCTACATCCTAGCGCTGAGTATTACTCAACTTCAGAGAAGAAGGGGGGAGGGTATGAATTCTTGAGACAGTACTTCCACCTCTCAAGAACATGGTACTCTTGTTTTTAGAGCATTATTACACAGACTTTATAATACCAAATACAAGCACAGAGAGGTTGAACTTCACAACTAATAAATCTCCTTATGATTCTAAATATCTGTGATATCCTGCCGATGACTTTGACTGTTTTTTAAAATTGTGAGGTTAAGATACATCACTTGGGATGGAATAGCAGCAACAATAAGTCGAACTGCCAAAAACGTGTGCTACATTCATGTCAGTGAATGAATGGAAACTTTTTTTTTTTTTTAAATAAAACAGCTCTGGGAGAAAATGATCTGAGGTGTATGGATTCAAGCTGATTTGCTATAATTTGATATACTTGTCCACTTCCAGAAACAAGTTTCATTGGGTCAGATGGACTCTCCAGTGCTCGCAGTCATAGTTCAGAGATAAATGCAACTTGCTGTAAAACAGGCAAGTTTCTAACTCCCAGTGACCATCCAAAGAGCAATTATTTTTTGACATGGAATATATTGTTCCCGGTGTACAGTCTTTTGTAATATTGAGAGACCCGGAGTTATCAATGTCACAGAAGAGAGTACAGAGTTTTAAATTCTAAGCTGTGGGAGAGTGTGTCTGTACATGTGTGGTGTACAAGGGCAAGGCTGTATGCAAAGCTTTAATATTTTAAAGTTAAATCCTTGCTTTAGCCAGCGACTTTATATCAATCCTTGAAATCACTGAAGACTATTTCTACCTGAGTTTTACAGGCATGAGGATGTCAGGTATTTGGTTACAACCATGCAGGTCCACATCTGAAAGTTACAAAATGTTATCTGATTCAGATAACCCCCGGTGGGCCTCGTGTCTGCAGCTCAATGGGCCACGGACTCCCAGTCGCCGCATGTCGTTACCAAGGTTCCACCAGGATGGCCAGCACGAGGTTGAGCAGAATAAAGCATTCCTGCTTCTGTACCTCTGAATCCAGATTATAATAGAAAACAATCCGTGCATGTTTACTTTTAATTTATTTTTAATCAGCTTCATTTTAATCAGAAAATTATATCGAGAAAAAAACTCAGTGAATGAAATCTGGAAGAAATGACATGAACACTTAATATTGTGTTGACATACTTTTTAATGTAACATTCCAGCATGGATTTATGCTAGACCAATGAGATCTTTTTAAGGAGAAGATTAAATATTGAAAGTGCAAAGAAACGAGGAACTTTTTCTAAACCTGCGTGATGCAAAGAATCAGCCTAGGGACTTGTGTTTCTGAGACCTTCTTCTGATACTTTGTGATCTCATTTTCCTATACAAATAATGCACTGCCGCTACAGAAATAGAGAATTTTGAAATTTTGATAATATAACACTTATTTTTCAGGCAGGATTTTAAATGACTTTTCACCATTCTTCTTCGATTTATACAGCTTTTGTGGGTTTCATTTGTTTATTTGTGAATCCATTCGTCTAACAAACAATGATTGGCCAACTAGTATGTATAAGCACATGCTAATGAAACATCCAAACTTCTTAGAAAATATGTGAGATTTCCTACACGAGTCAGTTTCTATTTGCATTGAATTCATTATCTGTATTACTCATACTACATTTTATAATTTCAAACTGCATATCCCATAGAATGCTGAAATGTATGCATGGGGACATTATATTATTGTGGAAAAAATATTATATTATTGCGGACAGTGGGACCAGATTTTTGGTCGGGGCTTAAATCCCAGTCCTGTCTCTTACTGGCTCTCTCTATAACTTATGTGTCCGTTTTCTTGGATATTAAAAGGGGATGTTGATAACAGTACCTATAAGTGAGGACTAAATGCAATGACCGTGTGTATTTATATTATGTAGAATCATTCTTAGCATATAGTAATCATCATATTATTGTTAATAGCTAACAAATATACGGTGCTTACTGTGTTCAACACACTGGGTTGCGTTCTTCAGTGGAGACAGAAATCTCTAAAGCAAATAAATACCTCACATTCTTGTAGGGAGACATACATGCCCATCCACAAATAGCTGTGACATAAGACCGTGAATAATACAAGAGATTATTGTCAGGAGTCAGAGAAAGGAGCGAAATGTGAGCTGTGATCCACAATAGACCTCATAGTTCTTCAAGGAGAAATGTATGAACCATGTCGCAAGTACAGGGAGCATATTCTGATGCAAGGAAGCAGCCAAAGGCATGATAGAACTGTGCGTTTTGCAAAAATGAACACACATTCCACAACGTATGTTTTTGTGTGGGTGTTATCTTTATGTTTCACTGAAGCTAGTCGCTTCAATGGCAGGATAAACGTTTTTTAATTCTTTGGAAAGACCTCTGGCTTGAAGATGCAGAGACCATTTTCTTTGCATGAGCTAACTATGAGGCCTGGGAAATTTCCCAGGGGGCGAGATGACCTCTAGTGCCCTCCAGTGCCCTCCCCAGTCCTGCTTTTTTTTTTTTTGAAACACTTTGAGTTAAGTTTGCAGTTCAAGGCAAACACTCGACAACTATGCAAAATGAGTTTTCAGATCTATAAATACAATCTAGTGTGGATGCTAGGGAGGAAGATAAAAATGGATTTTGATGCTTGCTTTGTTAATTCAGAAGGGTTTTTATGTGACAGGACAATGATGAAGAAGAAAATCTCCATTTGGTTTGAATATTTGTTGATAAATTGATAATTTATACTGGTTAAAGGGTAGTTTTCCCCCAGAGTACAACCTTATTTTAATTCTCATGGTTGCTGAATTAGATTATCAAATTCGTAAGACAGTCCTGCTGCTGCGATCAAGATTTCTCTTGTCAGACACATGCCATAGAGGGAATTGCACAGACAGTAAACTTCTTGCGGCAAGGCATTGCAGCTGCATGAAACTTACTTTCCTATCAATTTGGCAAGCTCTGAGTAGGCATATCTTCTCTTTCCTAGATGTTCTAACACAAGTCCCAGAATTGTCTTGTTGGCTCTGAGTGGCCCGCTGTATGTCAGGTGTCTATCCCAGATG
Organism: Ursus maritimus; assembly: GCF_017311325.1. Classification (NCBI taxonomy): domain Eukaryota; kingdom Metazoa; phylum Chordata; class Mammalia; order Carnivora; family Ursidae; genus Ursus; species Ursus maritimus. The sequence goes on from NW_024424341.1 coordinate 15,999,809, forward strand.
ATCTGTGGTCAGAGGATAGGAGGCTGTGATTATGTTGGTGTTTGTCCTAAGGCTGCCCCTTTGGCTTGGGATAAGTCAGCCTCCCTGAGCCATGGACACAAGATCAAGGAAGGATAGTTTGCCAAAGAAATCTGGGTAGGGTTACCTGAAGAACGGAAGAAGATGCTGTTCAGCAAAGAAGGAGCCAATATCCCTACCAGGCAAGGGCAAGCTAGACACATGGTTCCACATAGGGACCACCATCCATCTATGGGTCATAAAATAGCAATGGAATCCATAAATAACTTGACATTTTCTTTTCACTCAGTTGTCTCATTTTAGAGCCCTCTTTCAGGAGGAAGTTGAAGAATTATTATGCCCATTAGTATCTAAAATGATGTAATGGCACTCTATCTGTCAAATTGCTTAAAATTATTTGTATTAAGGGCACAGAATGTGTCCCTAGCCTTTGCTCAAATAACATTTGCCTTCTTATTTAAAGATAATATATCTTCTAAACAGAGGATAAATGGAGAGTAAAATAAAGCCTAGAGGCACAGTCTATGCTGGCCAGAGGACTTAGAAAGTGTAAAAATTAGGTTTAGAAATTAATCATTGTAGATAGCTATTTTAGATTAATTTAGCTAAGATATTTAATATGAGAATATGTGGATTTTAGTCATTGTTGTTGCTTAAATACTATGTTTAACAAAAGAAATAATTGTCTCCGGGGCACGAAAACATCCTACTAAAATATAGACAGAGTTTGGGCTAGAACATATGCTTCTTTTATTGGAAAGGATGAAGAATATTCAGTTTACATCATATTCGTATTTTTTTTTTAAATTAAGTATTTCAGAGCAGATCAGTTTTGACTCTGGAATCCAAAAGACCTTCATACGTATCCTGGGTCTGCAACTTACGAAGTGTGTGACTTTGGGCAATTCATGTTGATCCCTTTAAGCCTCTGAATGAATAAAATGAGGGTGGAACATAGCACTTATCCTAAGGAATTATTGTAAGGATTAGGCAAGGTAGGCTGTTTAATAGGCATGGAACATACCACTCTGCTCAACCATTGTTACTTCTACTTTTGTCGTAGCTATGGTACAGCTGTGGTTTATGTAATCATTCTGCTGTGGCTAAAAATTTCTGAATCACCCTGAAAATGAACTTTGTGTATATAAATGCTTTTTTTCTTGATAATTTGGTTTATTTCCTTGGAATAGCAGCCTGAAAAACTGTTCCCAGGTCAAGCATTTCCAGAGTTACAACAATATTTTGAAATTCCGTTCTGGTGCCTCTGACCGAGAGTCACTGGGTTTACTCCTGGACCAGAGGCTTCTTACTGCATTGCAAATAGCCACAGGAGCGTGGCTTGTTTTCTGTGGAGTGACCCACACCCCGTGGTCTACTTTCCTGGTTGCTGGCCTTTCGAAAGGCTAACTAACAAGCTGTTAGACCGCTGCCCTTTGAAAGGGCAAATCCCAGACTGCATTCCCAGACCAGAATTGCTTATTTGTTCTAGCCTGATATTTTTGTTCTGCACATGCTAGAAGGTTTTCAGGTTGGTCCTGGTGTTTGTCCCTGAAAGCTGTGAGGGTTGCTGCTAACAGGAAATGAGTAAAAACATAGCATCGATGTGCCTAAATCATGGCGTTGCTTTCCCCCAATCAGCTCTTTGGTTTGGCGTCTGGATTCATGCCCGTATTTGTTTCCCTTAGGGGAAATAATCTTAGAGAGAAAGAGAAAGGCCTATCAATAGATAGTTGAGAGCTAGGAGGATTTGAAGTAATTTATAAAAATAGAGAATTTATTTATTTATTTTCTTTTCTTTTCTTTTTTTTTATAATCATATTTTTTTATTATGTTAGTCACCATACAGTACATCCCTGGTTTTTGATGTAAAGTTCGATGATTCATTAGTTGTGTATATCACCCAGTGCACCATGCAATACGTGCCCTCCTTACTACCCATCACCGGCCTATCCCATTCCCCCACCCCCCTCCCCTCTGAAGCCCTCAAGAGAATTTAAAATAATCAGGAGCCATGCTTCTCATCTGCTGACTCAGAATAGGGCAGGATACAAAGCTGAACTGAGTGACCAACCGTTCCAGTTTGCCTACAACTGCGGGATTTTCTAGGATAGGGGACTTCCAGTGCTGAAACTGGGAAAGTCCTGGGCATATGGGGGTGGGGAGATTGTAAATCAGACTAAAACCACGTCATGGATCAATATTCTTTTCCTAAAAGCCCCTTTTGCTTAGTCTGTTTTACACGGGATTTCTGACACTTGGTACAAGAACGATGATGAATAAACTTTGCTGTCATCTGCATCCCCCTCAATAACGCCTGGGACCTGTCAGCCTGCAGGTGGTAGTAAGGTCTGCATCGTTTGGAAGATTCTTCTTGAGACCCTTCCCTCCATCCAAATCAATCACCCTCCTTAGTCCCGGCAGTCTGTACTTGCTCTAGGACGCATTTGTCTGGCTTGAGTTGTTTTGAACTTTCCTCCCAAGTCACACAAATGAAAGGAGATTTTGTAGAGTCTGGTTAGAAAGGACATGCTGTCCTTTTATTTTTTATTTTTCTTATTCCTTGCCGTTACCTCCAACACTGATCCCAGATTCACTTGATGTGACAACTGTCTCCCAATTGCTTCTGAGACATGTAGCTATTTTGCTTCTGCTGCTGCTACTACCACTATTTGTGATGATGATAATTAGCATTATTTCACCTTTCTTTATCACCACCTTTCTTTTTATCATTATCCATTTGTCCATTATCCATTCGGCCACCATATACTAAGCATGTATTGGATGAATCACTTTATATTATCTTATGACTTTCACCATGGAATTCTAAGGGTTAAGTATGATTATTCTCATCTCACAGCTGGGAGAGCAAAGGCTCAGGAATTTCGATACTTAACACTAACAGGCAACAGTATTTCCCAATGAGAAGCATGGAGTTTTGGAAGTCAGGTGAACTTGGGCCCAAATCCTGGCCGCTCTCCCTTGTAAAGAGAAAATCTCTTTACATACAAGTAAGAGGTAGAATAGTGGGCACTTGTCTTCTCCCTGAGTACCAGTATTTGGGGTAAAAGAATTCAGCTTGGGCCCTTGGAGTGCCAAAGAGTGGTACTGAACTTCTGCACCTACCCTTCTCTTTGATTAATACGAGTATTGATTAATGAATCCTCTGTCCACATAGAATATTGCATATCTCATGAGCATTTAGTGATTGAGGACTTGTTGAATTCATTATATTCACACGTCCCTTAATGATCCAGAAAACGTTTCATTTCTCAACATGAGTCATAAAACAAAAGGAGTCTGTTTCAAATCAGTTTTGGAAACCGCAGAGCATATCTTCACTCGTGGAGATTCGTGGTGTATTGTGGATAAAATTTGCAGAGAAAGCCTGTGCTCATAAATCCAGTGCACAGATTACTTTCTCCAGTAATCTGGCTGAGTTTCAGGGACCACATGAGTTTAGAGTGCAGATTATGTGGCAGGGCTCTGTTACAGTCATGCTGGCCTTTCCCCCACCAGCTGACACTAAGCATCGGCACTGACTACATCCACGCACGGTTTCAGGTAGAGCTTAAAATAACAAGTGGGGCCGACAGTCTTCAGCCTCCTGCTTCTTGCTGCCTGCCTCTTCTCATGGACTCGACTCTGCAGACCCTATGGTTTGGCGCGAAGGGAGCCGAATCTCAGGCTAACCAGGATCACAAATACAGTCTGTGCACATGAATAAGGTATCTCAATTTGCATTGAGCCTGTGTCTGATCATATGCTGGCTTTCTCTTCTTGAATGTGTAGGAATTAGCATCTAACCCTGACTGCTGGGAAAAATATGTTCTCTTGACGAGTGAGGAATAGCAGTTTTCTTTTCAAAGACGAAGTGAAATAATACATGTATAGGTTTTTGTACTCTGTTTTACTATTGTTAGTTTTATTATTCATAAGTAGAGGACAGCACTCATTTTTGAAAACAGTTATTATGATTTTAAATATATATTAGCAGCCCTAAGATGAGTTTCTCAGTCTTAGCTATTCAGTTATCCCTTCCGTCTTTTCTTTCCCTTAATTAACATTTTTCCTTACTCATGTCAGTTTTTGTGACCGTCTTTTACTGTTTTTACAATACTTCAAGAAGATTTGACATTCTCTGGAATGAATCCCATGAAATTCCTTCATGTAAGTTAATAGACTTCATGTTTACTAAGGGGTCATATTGTAAAACAAGCACCTAAATAAAGATGATTTTTTTTTTTTTAGTGGAAAGAGGAATGGGATGGGGAACAAGAAAGTTTGAAATCATATTTATAGTTGTATTCCTTTAGACATGTTTGCCTTTGGACAAGTCACTGTACCTCTCTGGGTTCCCCCCTTTTGCCTATAAAATGAAGGGAAGCCAAGAGCTTCTTTTGAGAAGTGGCAGGAATAGCACTGGAGGGCCAACTCCTTGATTCAGTAGTTAACCACGTTGTTGTGTACATTTAATCAGGCTCTTTTCTCAGAATCTCAGATTACCTATTTGTCCTGAAATTGGTTAGATGATTTTACTCTCTTTCCAAATATGTTAGACCCAGAATGCTCAGTCTTCAGATCAGACAGTCTTAGAACCTGGTCCCTTTTCTCCATTTGGGAGACACAGAGAGATCTAATTTGAGCTGAGTACCTTGACCTGGAAAAAAAATATTTTTAAGAAAAAGGAAGAGAGATGGCCAAATAATTTTGGAGAGGTGGTTATTTAATTTAATGTGGTATCTTTATGTGGAAATATAATTCCTGCCAAACTACTATGTAAGCTCCATGAAGATAGGGGTCCTGTTTTGTTCAGTCTCGACTTTCAGGACCTAGAACAGCACCCAGAAAAGTTGCTGAATGAAAGAAGGGATGATCCTACCCTGGGAACACCTCAAAAAGGAGGAGAAACTGGTTTCTTGTATAGCCTTGTATAGTCAAGGCCAGATGCTGCTATATGCTAGCAGCTTGTGGTCATTATAATTACAGTGAAAAAGGCTGCTCGAAACAGTTAGTGTTAATGCTGGAGGCGTGACAACGACCAACACCCTAGGTTCCCAGAGGGGCTAAGATCTGCATGACGATTCTAAATTGGGGATTGTTTTCTCCTGCCTAACACTGTCAGTATTGAGAGCACAAGAAATCACAGGGGATGACAATGTCTTTTTCACTCTGGTAAGGGTGGCTAAATCACCATGGTGATTACTAAAATTACGACACAGCCTCATGAGGCATGTGAGCAAAGATTTCAAAACTGTCAATCATGAGTGTTCATACACGTACAGAGTCCACAGTAAAATCAAGTTATTTTAAGTACTATTTCATTCATTAGACTTACTAGAAAGACCAATGTTAAAAAAAAAAAAGCAAACCTATGTTTAAATGGACTCTTCATTGTTTTGATCAATTCATTGTGTTTTATGATACCTCTTGAAGGTGCTTTCAGTGCTCTTCAGTGATTTCCCACTGCTTTTAGAATGATATTCAAATTTCTCAGAATTGTATTTGAATCACTTTCCATGTTCTGTAGGCTCTATTTATCCCATCTTATGCCATTCTTTCCCTGGCTCACTCTGCTCAGGCCACATGACTTTCCGACAATTTCTTGAGCACAGAAAATTGTGCCTCCGAACTGCTCTTGCTGTTCTTTGTTTTGGGACAGTTTCCCTGTGCGGGTGTCCTGCCTGCTCCCTCTCAGTCCTCAGGGCCCCATCTGAATGCCAGCTCCCTTCACCAGCCACTCTATCCAGAGGAGGCCCATCCCCTGTGACCATCTAGCACTCTACCTTGTTCATTCCCTTTAGATCAAAATTTATCCTAATTCTTGCAGGGGTTATTTGCTGTCTTGCTTCTTGTCTGCCAAACTTCCAAAAGCAAAAGAACAAAAAAGCCTGATTTACGTTTTACCATGTGCCAAACACTATGCTAGGTTCTAATTATAGAGTGCAGAAATAAATATTTGTTGAATAAACAATAAACCTAAATAGAATAAGAGAAAGGAAACCCAGTCCAGCAATTCTTTTTGATTTCTCAAGCGTAGGAAATACACCATGCAAGGTATGGTACATAAAGTTTTGAAAGCTTTGCTCTGGAGCCCTGATCCCAGTCTCTCCTCTTGAAATATTTCCTTGACTCAAGTTTTTTAGAACTCCTCAAGGCTTGGCGGCTGTGAAGAGACACACGGGTCAGGTGGCTTTTCCTGAGGGAATCCGCTTACTATCTTTCAAAGGGTATTTAATTATTTCGTTAATAATAAACTTATGGTTTTTTTAAAACAAACCTTTTATTGTGAGAATAAAAGAAACAACAAGAAAAGCTTGTCTATTTTTGTTTTATTCAAACTGGCAGTTTTCAAACTGAATTTTTTAAGGTCCTAGTGTTGTTGGATTTTCAATAGTGTTTGTAGGTGTTCATGAAATCAAAGGCTGCAAATCATATTTTTCTTATTAATGTGATATTTAGAATTATTTACAACCAAGATTTGAAACACACACATGTAATTGTATGTGTGAGTATGTGTATGTGGTGTGCCTTCCCTAGGATAAAAAATATGACACTTTGGAGGTTCTCAAGCAAGGGGTCAGAAAGCTAGCTATCACATCCACTCACCGCCATTTTTGTATGCCTACAAGTTAAGACTGATGTTTACATTATTAAATGTGAAATGCAAAAAGACTGTTAGTCTTTCAGCAAGAACAGTTGTCCAAAAAGTTGGGGACACTGTCTCTTGACCTTTACTCTCTGGCCTTTCATAGCGGAAGTTTGCTCACCTCTAATCTAACACATGAGCTTGTAGCACAGTGTTCCTGTTGGAAGTCCTGTTGGGAACCCCATAGTAGGAATAGTCTATTATTATAAAGTGTTCTTGACTATGCAGTTTGGGAAATAGTAATGTATCTTGCTCTATTTGCTAAGGTCTCTGAAATCTGCCTTTAATTCTCTGACTGCCAAGCAGTGATGATAATAATAACAATAAAAATAGAAATAATATTTATTGGGTACTTATTATGTTCCAGGCACTATTCTATGAGCTTTAAAACCTCCGCTGTTCCATAGATGTTTTCTCGAGTGACTGTTTTAAAAGCGAATGGCACTATTAAGGCTACCTGAATCACTTCCTTGATCAACTTTTAAATTAGAGCTGTGCCTGACACAAGTACCCCTAATTTGCTGAATGATCTCCAGAGAAGATAAGGAGACAGTCCCGAAGATCCAAATTCCAGGAGTTGGAAAGCAGCAAGAGAAACATGTACGTGGAGGGACATAGTTATGCCACCTCTCATCTTGCTCACTTAGTTTCTTTATCAAAGCCTCTGAAAACAAGTGCTGTAAGAACTTGCTCCCCAGCCCCCTCTACAAGTGTAAGCCCATGTGAAATATATGTTTTTAATACCCAAACTGGATCTATTTGCTATTGAGAAGAAGGTGAAACCTTGTTCTGCTTTGGTATGTCCTATAGTCTCAGATCATGTGCTGATGTTCACTCTGTGATCACATTTAATGTTGGGGCTATAGCATCTCCTTCAGCTGGTCCTCTTGGCTCCCAAGGATATGTAGTCACTAGTTGTAGCTGCTTCATGAAAATCAACAAACTAGCACAAACGTTGTGTGTCTTTAGTATATAGTCCTCAAAGTTGTGAGTGGAACACATGGCAGGTGTTTTTGTAAACCCACATACATGAAATCAGAATAGACTCCTACTAATAAGCTCAGTAAATCTCAATACTTCGAGCTTTGTGTAATAGTATTTTGAGATTGTTTTTCTCCATCCTGTTAGTCATCTATCAAGATAAATGGGAATTAACTACTTTTTTTATAATTGAAGAAAGAGATGGTGCAAGCTATTCTTTTTATTTGTGTATTTCCTTAAGGAGAGAAGAATCAAGAACTGGAATAGTAATTGAACTTGAATCTTCTTGATCAATTTTCTGCTTTGTCCTGAAAAGCTTCCCCAAACTGGAAACATTTATTTATTTATTTATTTATTTAAAGATTTTATTTATTTATTCAACAGAGATAGAGACAGCCAGGGAGAGAGGGAACACAAGCAGGGGGAGTGGGAGAGGAAGAAGCAGGCTCATAGTGGAGGAGCCTGATGTGGGGCTCGATCCCGGAACGCTGGGATCACGCCCTGAGCCGAAGGCAGACGCTTAACTGCTGTGCCACCCAGGCGCCCCTGGAAACATTTATTATCACCAATGTACATCATAGAATTTGAAAAGAAATCTCTTTTAACCTCTATCATGTTAGATAACATCTCTATATTAAAATTATACAATGATTTTCCACAATCGAAATTATATTTCCCTGTTGATGTTCATGTGTTGGTCAACACATGATGTGGAGAAGAAATAATGATTTAGAGACAAGCCAACAAAGGGCATGGAGATGAACTGGATGAGGCCTTCTGACAGGCACACCATAGAGGTATGAGAAGGCCTGATACCCTTAACATCACTAGTCTTTGATACTATTGTTTGGCATTAGGAAGTACATTAATATGAAGTAGACTTCATAATTATATATTCCTGCTCCAGTTTTGCTGTGTAGAGCTTCATCTATTGTGTATTTACGTGTTTCATTTTGCTACTTCCAAAAGAGAATAAATAATTTTTTTTAGCTTGCAGGAATTACTTACATTTTAATATTTGGGGATGTTTAGAATCCTATGACAGAGGATTCCTACCCTGCTGCCCACCCTCTCCTTCCTGAGTTCATTGCACGAGTGAGAGCCGAACCTTCTATTAAAACCCAGACCACATGTTCGTTTGAAGTGTAGCCTGACCTGCAGTTGGTCTTGTCCCTTCCTCTGCACCTTGATACCTTTTGACACCTTTCTTGACTACAAGAACAACCACATTGGACCATGGCTATTTATCTGCATCTCTTGTTCAATTATTATATTGTAAGCTGAGTCTTCTTCAATGTTGTATTTTTAAGGGCCAAATCAGTGCCTGGAAGAGGAGGCACTACGTGAATGTTTGTTAAATGAATGATGAAAAAATGAGTAAGTTAAAAAAATTTTCCTTTCTCTATTAATCTCCTGCTACTATCCTATTTATATACACTGGACTCTGCCAGCCCCAACCAAATAATTTCTCAAGCAGGTCAAGTCCTTTCAAACCTTCTTGCTATTCTTCCTACATGACTGAATCTTACTGCCTTGTTTTCCTAGAAGCTTTCTGTTCCATGCAACTTGCTTGCACATGATGACCTTTTTTTGTGAAGACACGATCAACATCCAAAGACTGAAGCGATCATTCCCTCATGTCCTTCCCCAACGCTTTGTTTCTTTCTCTGTTCTAGCAGGAACCAATTTTAGGGCATTGTTAGCATCTGCCTCTGCCTCCTCATGAGGAAATGGAAACTCTTTGGTGGTGGGAGCTCTGCTTGTTTCAGGAATGCAGAATTGGTGTTCAGCAGTAGTCTGTTTAATGTACATTCCAGGAAACACTAACCTTTACTGGAACACCAGACCCGAAGATACATCTTACTGTTTCACATTGCACTTGAAATCTTTCTTTATGGATCAGCGTATACTTTCAGGATTTGGGGAACAGAGATTAGCAAGAATGATAAGGCTGCAGAATTCTAAGGATCTCACAAATGTCTTCCCTCATCACCTCCTTTTTAGTTAAGCCCTTCCTTAGGAGACACCTAACCCCCTTGACAAAGTGTTTCAAGTTCAGCTCTCTTGACCTGCTGCTTTAATTTGTCTTTAATCATTTGTTTGCCTCATTTGGGACAACTGTTTACAATTCATATTCCTATTGATTATAAGTCATATGATAATATTCTTTATTAGACTATAATTTCCTGTGAATAAAATGTTGAGTTCACTTAAAAAAGCATATTTTCCATCGGGTGCAAAAGATTTTAAAGAAGAGGAAGTTATAATTAGTTCTTAGGCATGGAGTCAACTATTATTGTGGTTAATTGTGTATAAAATAGAGCATTTCAAAGAAATCAGTAAAAATGAATTTTTAAAAATTTCTCTAATCCTACTGTTCTGTAAAGTATCCATCTGCCTTATTTCCATAACTTATGTATTGTGAATGTGAAAATATTAGTAAAATTTTTCTTTTCTAGGAATTCATTTTGAGGAAATATTATAATAGGAAATAGGAATTAAGGAGGTGTTTTCAGTGTTATGCTAGATAATTTGAGGAGAAAAAAAATTCAGGGAAGAATCAAGTGCAGGAGAGAGGTAGAAATAACACATAAAAAGATAGCACTTCCCAGTTTCCTCAAAGTCATTGTGTCCATCAGTAAAGCCCCCTTTTAGCCCAAGCAATTTAAATTTTAGCTTGTGTTATTGCAAATAAGAGTCCCAACTGAGAAAAAAAAATCTCAAAGTCACATTCTGTCATTTGAAGAAAATGAAGAATCTATATGAATATGTAAGGACATAATTTGACTGGGACATTATCTCTCTTCATTCCGTTCTGCCTCCTTTCACATGGCTGTGATAAGGAAGCTGGTCTTATATTTAAAGGGAGACTTTGCTGTGGCTAAAAAATATGTTAGTTCATTATTTATAGGCGAATAAGTAAGCTCCAACGTATGAACGCTTCAAGTCACTGACATGCACCTCCAAGGCTGTACCTTGAAATTAATAAACCTGTAGAATAAGATAGAGCTACAGTGTGCCACCACATGATGGGGAATAATTTTAGGAAGGAGGGATGGAATGGCATTATCAGAATTTGAATATTGATAGTCCGCTAAAGTTACTGATGGTTTTTGTAAGAAAAATGGCACAATAATGGTATATACGCTGCAAGGTATTTTGTTTTATACATTTCTCTAAAAACTCCTCTGAAATTTTCTGACCCTAACTGGATGCATAGAGTGTCAACGTTCTTCCATTTCTCCGCTGTCTCTGATGCATTATCACCGTTGCTATAGGATGAGATTTTTGGAGGATACTTGTGTACTGTGAAGGTAGTTTCCTATTTTGTAAGATTCTCCATTATTTCTGAACTCTTGGTTTTCGAATTACGCAATAAACTAGATAAGCTTTCACTTCGTCGTGTTAGCATGATTGAAAGAAGCAACATTGCTTAGTAATAACATCGAGCATTTATTGAGGGAATACTGTATTGCAGGTAGTCTTCCAAGAACCCCTCAAATACTCTTCTATTCAATCCTCACAAATCAGGATGAGGCGGGTACTTCTAATATCACCTGCACTTTACAAATTAGAAAAATGAGGCAAAGTGAGTTAGTCAGTTCGCCTGAGGCCACCTAACTAGTCAGTGTCAGTCAGGGGATAAACTATGAGTCTGTGTCCAGGACCCTATTCTCTGCACATCTCATGGTGAAAGGTCAGTGGGTTGGAAGGCCGGAGTCCAAGTCTTGACTCTACCACCCACGTTGTGGTATTTCTTAACCAACTCTCCTGTCTGATGGGTGCAATAATCGTTATCTTTTTTTTTTTTTAAAGATTTTATTTATTTATTTGACAGAGATAGAGATAGCTGGCGAGAGAGGGAACACAAGCAGGGGGAGTGGGAGAGGAAGAAGCAGGCTCATAGCGGAGGAGCCTGATGTGGGGCTCGATCCCATAACGCCGGGATCACGCCCTGAGCCGAAGGCAGACGCTTAACCGCTGTGCCACCCAGGCGCCCCGCAATAATCGTTATCTTATTGAGGTGTGAAGATTTAACAGGCACTATTGCTTAACTAGGGGTCTGAGCAGTGCACAGAAATTGATCAGTATAGTTTTATTGGTTCTGACATCTACATGAAAGGTTCTCAACTCGAGGTTGCTGGTAACTAGACCCAAATGTTGTATGTATGTACATCTATGCATTTTTTAAGGATAGTTGGTCTGAGTTTGTCTAATATCATCTAAGGGATCCACAAAACCAAAGCAGATCTAGAATAGATGAGCACTTCACTTATCTCCTAAACCAGGACATCTTTGAGAACGAAAGGAGATGTTATTATTAACTACACTGAGAAAGAGGTAATGCATGGTCACTCTATAGATAATGGATGAAAATATGCATATCTGAGTTTGAGTTTGTTGTTCTATACAAATGAAAAGGTTAAATTAAATTATTCCTAAGGGTCTTTCTGTTTCTAAGATTTTATGACTTTTTCAACTAAGTTTAAATCTGACTCAGTATGCCTGTCATATCACATAAGACTGTCTCTTACTGTCATCTGTCATTTGAAAGAATGTACCACATTTACTATTACATTTAGCTAAAATATGATTAGGAAAGCAAATGAGTAGGGACAACAAAGAAAAACTAAAATGCAAAATTCAACCATAAATAAATTTTGGAATATTCTGTTATGTGTCATTTGGGATGCCACACTCACCCATTTACATGGAGAATTATGGACTGACTCTGTTTTCTTCAAAGGTCTGAATAGCAGAATCCTCAGAGTAGAAATGTCCAGATGTTCAGTAAGGTTTGGATTGGCAAGGCCTTTCTTTGAACTCTGAAAGCGGTATGATATGACAATTTTATACCTGTTATAAAACAGTATCGCAATAGCATCAACACACTGGTAGTCTTCCGGTGGTCAAGTATCTCTAATGACAAAATGGGCCAAGGGTCCCAACTTTTGAGGTGCATTATAAAGTTATATTACTTTTCTGTTAGGCTAATGATGAGGTTCTGTTGTTATCCATCTTGACCTGGGACCTGTGTCTTCTCTACATACACCTTGGGACCTTTCCAAAGCTTTGAGTTTATGATAAGGATGAACATGCAGACCAGTGCTTGGAACCAAAACGTTGTTCTAAAAGTATTTGTTAGGTTGAAGTGAGAAAACGAAATGAAATTCCAAAAAAATAAGCAAAGAGGAATAGTGCTAACTATTCTCTCTGCTCAGGGCTTTATGTAAATATTTCTGTCATTATATAATAAAACATTATAGGGTCAAAGGTTGATTCAGCACATGCTTTGTTACCATTTTTTAAAAAATTCTGGTAAAATAAACATGATATCAGATTTACTACTTTAACCATTTTAAGTGTACAATTCAATAGCATTAAGTATATTCACGATGTTGTGCAACTGTTACTACTGTCTAGTTCCAGAACTTTTTAAAATCACTCCAAATGCAAGCCCTCTACCCATTAAACAATCACTCTCCATTCTCCCTTCTCTCAACTCCTAGCAATCCCCAATCTACTCTCTGTCTCTATGGATTTGGCTATTATGGAGATTTCTTATAAATGGAATCATACACTATATGCCCTTTCATGCTTGACTTCTTTTACTGAATATACTGTTTTCAAGCTTCATATATATCAGTACTTTATTCCTTTTTATAGCTGAATAATAGTCCATTGTATGGGTAGACCACATTTTGTTTATTCATTCATCCTTTGATGGATATTTGCATTATTTCTACTTATTAGATATTGTAAGTGTTGCTGCTATGAACATTTGTATACAAGTTTTTGTTTGAACACCTGCTTTCAAATCTTTCAGGTATATACTTAGTAGTGAAATTGCTGGGGCATATGGTTGTTTGTTTAACTTGTTGAGAACCTGCCACATATTATTTTTTTAACTAATTAAAATATGAACTTGTGACAGGTATTGCAACTATCCAGCTATGTTTGTGTTCTTTGTCTCATAGTTGAGGTTTGCTGCTGAGAATCAGCTGTCTCCCAGGAATATAGTCTCTCAGCACACTGGCATGTAGGCAAGGCCACGTGACTAACTCTGTCCAGTAGCATCAGAGCAGAAGTGACGTGTGTAGGGTCTAGATGAAAGTAGGTGTGCCTTCTCCAGTCTCTGTCCCCCCTTTCTGAGACTGATGCAGATGAACACAGGAATCTTGAAAGTCACATGTGGAGGATAATGGAGGAGTCAGGGGAGGGGTCTTGGTCCCAGAATCATTCTTGGAGGACTCTGTCCTTGATCAAAATACCATTTTAAGTTTTACATGAGTAATACATAAACTTTTTAAAAAAAGATATTTATTTATTTGAGAGAGAGAGAGAGAGAGAAAGAGAGAGCAAGAGCCAGGAGGGGAAAGGCAGAGGGAGAAGGAGAAGCAGACTCCCCCTGAGCAGGGAGCCCAATGCAGGGCTCGATCTCAGGACTCCAGGATCGTGACCTGAGCCCAAAGCAGATGCTTAACTGACTGAGCAACCCAAGTGCCCCAATAATAAATAAACTTTTATCATCTATGAGCCATGGCATATATTGGAGCTTGTTTAATTCAATAGTCAGCTTTATCTTAAATAACCCAAACTATAAGTTGAAGAAGATAAGGAATACAAAGATAAGAGTCTTCTACACTTCCTATTCACTCTCAGCTTATCCTTTCTGCCTTCCATTGTTAAAGCTTTCTTGAGACTCTAGGAGAAGAGTTTTAGGAAACACATCAAAATGGGGTCTTAAGAGGTGCACAGGCTGTTCTCAGATACAACTTGTGGGGACATGAGTTCCAAGTATGTTATCATAGCATGTGCATCCATACGAAACCTCTTGATCTTTTGTTCTGACACTCACGGTAGTAGAATATTGCTGGAGCTTGGATGGACATTGACGTAGCGTGGGAGGACTGGGTTGGGATGCAGAGGGGAGAGGCAGAGGACATCAGAGAGTGCACAGGGGTCAGAATATGGAGGGTTCTAGATACCAGAATGCAAAGTTGATACTTTTCCCCATAAGTGATGGGGAAACTGAGTATTCTAACTTGATCCAGTTTATAGTTTTGATTAAATTTCAGAAGCATGAACCATGTTGGTGGCTAAGAAGGATCTTTCCTGTGACAATAGCACTTTTGCGGTCAGTCCTAAAGTATCGTAAAGAAAAGCAGAGGCCACAGGTTAGCAGAACTGTACACTCTCTTCTTTGATACATGACAATGGCCTGGTCCAAGCTCAATTTTGCTAGAGAGGCTTTCACAGAGGCTTCATGGACACGGCTTCTGTGTGTGGGTAGGTCTCCAGTAATCACTGAAGTCATGTACAGGAAAGGATGGAGAGCACATTTTCTGGGAAGACTAGAGAAATTAATTTGGAACCTTTCTTTTACCTTGGGATGTTTGTTCCTATTAATGTGTTGGACTGGAGAGATTTTAGATACCCTATTGCATGTTACCCCAAATGGGTTTGGTGAGACTTCGTGGCACCACAGGCTAAATATCAAATATCACAAATTATCTGCTTGTGTCCCCGACTCTCTGCCAACACGTGTCTAGTCCTGAATTAGGTTAGTTTAACTTGCCAAACAAAAGATGCCGGTGTGAAGCTCCTTGTTCATCCAAAGCTTCCCTAAATGAAGTGTCATCTGTTAGAGAAGGATTCAGGTGTTCCTCAGATTTATCCCCTTCAGTATGGATAGCAGACCTTATATTTGCCTGAAATATCTTAGTGCGATAAATATACACACTGTGTTCCTAATTGACGTAGGGTCGGCGTATGATATTCATTCTTTAATAAATCTATCACTTTTTCCCATCAGTAACGTTTATCACCTCTTACCTCAGTTTTTAAACTTCCAGTTGGACTTTATTAGGCATTACTTACTTTTTTCAATGAGACAACAGCAGTTTCCTCCCCCCCCCCCGTTTGCATGCATCCTTAAAAACACTTTATTTTGCCATAGAAGCCGTTTGTCTTTTATTTTTTCCAACAGAAATATTTGGGGTTTAATTAAAACCATCAAAAAGGCTGTTAAAAAGTCATTAGTAAAACCACCTGCTGCCATTATTACAGAACAGTATTTTCCCTAGAGCCCAAAGGAAGTTTCAGTTTGTGGAAATGTGTATATTATGTGTTCTATGGAATTGTGGTGCTGGATTTTTGCAAAGGTTTGAATGTGTTCATCCACGCACCAGAAACTCCTATTGTGGACAGCCTGAGAAGTGCCCCGTCCAAGTGAACCAAAGTACGTTTACAATTTCTGAGTAAACCAGAAATCTAGACTCAGGGTCCAATAGAATTTCACCTTCAATTTTAAATCAGGAGCACGAGGAACTGGGTAAAGCGCCCGGACGCTCTTTCCTCACTATTGCACTTCTGCCACATCAAAAAGATCCCAGATCTCTGCTGTCTGCAGCACATTTGTGATTTACCACTGGAAGGAGCTAGAGTAAAGATATTGAAAGAACACACTGTAACTGGGTTATCACTGTGGTTAAAAAATGGCACAGAGGAAAGTGATGTGGGGGAAAAAAAGAAAAAGAAAGACTGGCCTTACCTCCGGAAAGGCAGAGACTCAAGGCTTGAAATTCCATGGCACTGAGATACATAAGATCATTTAAAAAATTTGAAATGCGGAACTTGTGTGAAACGCGTTAGACAATATAGCTTGAAAGCCTGTCCTTTCCTTTGATTTTGCTTGCATCAAAGATTCAGCGGGGAAAGAGTGGAGGAGATAGGGAGGAATCAGAGACCATTACTCTATCTCAGAGAACCCTTACATCTTTACAAAGAAGAGATCTGGGGGAAAAAAAGATCTACAAATATTTAACTCTTCATTGGCCAGACTTTACCATCTTCTTATCCCGAATGGAGATGAAATTTATTTGGCTTAACTGCAAAACTTTTTCTGAGTCAAGACATTTGAGATCACTAATAATTCAGCAAGCATGAGAACATAGGCAGAAGTTAAAACTGGAGTCGGGCTGGTTCTAAAAATGTTATCATCCACTCTTGTTTTTTTCCTGAAAAAGAAGCAAAAAAAGACACTCAGTAAGCACATTGATAATAAATCCTAGAGTCTACCTCTGTAGCCAGAAATTTCTTCCCAGTTTTAGGTTAATTATTTTGATCTGTCCTCATTGATAAGAGGTAAATTAATTAAAGTATAGAAGAATTACTCATGATAGCCCACGTTTATTATCTCTGGACAAAGGTTTCACTCACAAACATTAAAAGATGAAAAATTGGTAGTTTTTTAGTGAGTTTGACAAGGTATATAGCTCGAATCACCAGTGATATCTGAAACATTCAGATAAGAGTCCTTCGTTTCTGGTTCCTGGAATGGCAGTAAAATAACCAGGAAAATGGTATAGACCCCTCAGATATTACTCTGTGGCCCAAAGGTGTCTCCATGATGAAGTTGACAGAAAGAATAGTAGTGAAGGATGTTCTGTCTTTTGGACACCATTCTATCGAGGCACATAATTAATTACAATAATAATTTAAACAATCCAGTTATTTCTTGTATATCCAAATCATGTAGCCATTATCTTCTGGGAAATGGTTGACTTTTTGATGGAACCAGCATTTCCCAAAATTAATCTTTATTTTCAAGTGTGATGATTAATTTTATGTATCAACGTGGCTGGGCTAAGGGATGCCAGATAACTGGTAAAACATTATTTCTGGGTGTGCTTGTGAGGATGTTTCTAGAACAGATTAGCATTGGAATTGATGAACTGAGTAAAGTTCAGATGTGGGTAGGCGCCATTCAATCTGTTGAGGGTCCGAATAGAACAAAAAGGCAGAGGAAGGACAAGTTTGCTCTGTTTTGCTTGAGCTGAGACATCCATCTTCTCCTGCCCTAGGACTTCTGTGTTCCTGGTTATTGGGCTTTCAGACTCATATCTGGACTTACATCATCAGCCTCTGATTCTCAGATCTTTGGACTTGGATTGAATTCCATCACCAGCTTTCCTGGTTCTCTCTCGAGTTTGTCGATGACGATCATGGGCTTCTTCCGTAACCAGGTAAGCCAGTTCCTATAATAAGTCTCGGTATCCTATTCTGTTTCTCTGGAGAACTCTGACTAACGCAACAAGGGAAGGAAGGAGAGATGGAAAGGAGAGATTGGTTTAGTCTGAGGGAATTGATTCAGATTACCTTTCTCTTAGAGAGTCATGGTTTTTCTTTAATATATGAACACTCCTAGAATTTCTGCAGTGAATTTTGTTTATTAACTCATCCATTTCTGAAATTATTTGCTCTCAGAAACATTTTAGAAAAATTTTCCATATAGCATAGTTTGAGAAATGTTTTATTATACCAATAACTCCTAGGACTTACCTTCTATGGGATAATGAAGGATGGCCATTAAAAAGATACATACGTGTGTGTGTATACAGACACACACATATACATCTAGTGGTTGGGTTATATAATTTGGCTGATAGTTGTATGCTGTTGTTGTTGCTCAAAAATAATCTTTTTGAGGGGAGGTAGGTTGTTCATTTTGTTTTTCAATGCTTGTTCTTTAATGTAAATTCCATGATTTCTACACAATACTATTTTGAGTGGAAAGAATAATATAAATAAAAAAGAAATTATTATTTATATTGCCTTATTTCTGAAGGAGTTGACAAAGATGTTGACAGTGAAGTGGTAAAGCAGAGGGAGGGGTCTTCAGTTTCTGTCTTCTGACATAATTACTTTGAACATAGTTATTTTTGAAACCACACGATTATGCTTTCTAATCTCTTTTTGAATAGAGCCCCTTCTACCTCCCTTTCACTGTCACTTTTGGAACTCTTTAGTCCTGACTTTTATGATTGAAACAGATAAAAGTCACAGAAAGCAAAAACTTATTCATAGCTTAATTATTAGTATTGTTAGTGTAAGGATTATCTTAGTATTATTCCTTAATTTCATCTTTATCAAAGTTAACACAAATAATGTATAACCTTACAAAAGCCAATATTCTGATACCCCATTTGAATTTAATAATATATTGATGGACTCTTTGTATAAAATACTGACATCTTGTGTCTGTCATCACATTGATCTTTAAGAGGTATTTACTTAAACTTCTGGCTTGTTGAGTGAACATTCCCTATCAAAATCCTTCTTCCCACCAAACTACGGTGAGCGTCAGAGATAAAGACTTTCCCAGAGAAAAGATAACTCTTCCTCAGTGAAGAGTTTGTGGGCAGTATTATTCCTCTACTGGAACCCTAAAATATAACTGGGTAGATGAGGGAAATACTTAAAAACTAAAGTGAATTGTGAAAAGAGGGCAAAGTCCTATTTGTTATGTGCCAGTGATCTAAACAAACAGCTATAAGGTCATGTATCAAAATTGAGTTTTGACTTTTGCTTCAGGAGAAATATCTTTTTGAGCATTACTTTGTCATCATACTCTTTTTATTGGTACTGGTTTCCTTGCTATGTTTCTGGTCATGAAAACTTTTCTCGTTTCAAAGCACTTGGAAGTGATTTCTAGGGTTGCTTTTCCGAAAGAATAACCCTTTTCTGTATGCTTAAGTGATTGCATTGTTTTCTCATTAAGCTCCAAAATGAATGCATTGTGATTGGCCAATCCAAATATCAAAAGCGTCCTTTGGAAGTGGCAAATTGTAACAAAACTTTAAAGCACTAATTCAGAGGAAAGGATGTTTCCATGTAATCAATCATTGAGACCTGGTGTCGTCAAATACACACCTTCTAAGGGAGTCATTCCAATGAGTATATTATTTTTTGAGCAGAATGTGAATTTCTGTATTTTGGAAGTCAGATTGTAGGGTTTACCGAAGACAGAAAGATATGAATAAACCCATATATTGACAGAAAGAGTCCTTGGAAATGTAAATGTCTATTTGTTCTATGGAAATAATTCTGGAATGAAATCAAGAGCACTTCTGCTCTCAGCTCTTTCACTAAGTAGCTGTGGGAACTTTTGTGTTTCTGGGTTCAAAGAAGGGGTCAGATGGTCCATAAGTAGAAAGTTTCCTTGCAGGTCGGCTATAATATGTAACATACATCACTAGCGGGCCCTTATCTGTGGTCATAGTGATGGGGCATAGTAGTAGAATGGCATTTTCTGTGGCATAGAATCAAGCCCCAAATCTCTTGGAATTCCTTATTCATGCTTATGTAGTCTGGGAGCCCTAGAAGACCACTGTATATTTAGAAAATAACCTAAAACTAACCTCTCTAGATTCTGAATCATTACCAGTGTTGATACACATATGTTTGTCAATGTATCTCCCCAAATGTCCTCAATTCTTTCTTATAACTGGCCTTGGAACGAGGGCCTTCACATAAGCACCTCCACAAGAGTCTGTGAATAGGCAGCTTGTAAGTCATATATACTGAACCTTCCCCAGGAGTAGCATGTTTGCCACATACTGGAAAGTGATGCTCCAGAGATAAAGGATTTAAAGTCCTTGCTCTTGGACTTTTCTAAGAGTAACTGAAAGAATGAGCAAGCAGTACGGTGCATACAGTTGACTGATTATCTTGACTAATCAGTGTGGCCAAATTTACTTCTAAAAAATGTTCAACAAGTGGCTATGACTTTTTAAATTTAAGACAATTTATTTTCCAGAACAATTTTAGGTTCACAGAAAAACTGACAAGAAGGCACATAGATTTCCCATATGCCCCCTGTCCCCACACACGCACAGCCTCCCCCACGATCAACATCCCCCACCAGAATGGGACATTTGTTAACAATTGTTGAATCTACATTCACACATCATTATCACCCAGAGTCCATAATTTTCATTAAGGTCTATTCTTGATGTTGTGCATCTGTGGGTTTGAACAAATGTATAATGACATGTGTTTATTATGATAGTATCATATGAAGTATTTTTACTGCCCTAACTCTGTGCTCTACCTGTTTATCTTTCTTCTTACTTCTAACCCATGGCAACCACTGATCGTTTTACTGTCTCCATAGTTTTATCTTCCAGAATATCACACAGTTGGAATCATACAGTGTGCAGCCTATTCAGATTGGTCTATTTCGCCTAGTTATATGCATTTTATGAGCCATATCTTTTCATGCCCTGATAGCCCATTTCTTTCGAGTGCTGGATAAATATTCCGTTGTCTGGAGGTACCATAGTTTATACATTTACCTACTAAAGGATATCATGGTTGCTTCTAAATCTTGGCAATTATAAAAAAAGCTGCTATGAACATTAATGGGCAGGTTTTTGTGTGGATGTGAATTTTCAGTTCCTTTGAGTAAAGAGCAAGGAAGATGAATTGCTGGATCACATGGTAAGAGTGTGTTTAGTTTTATAAGAAACCGCCAAACTGTCTTCCAAAGTGACCTTACCATTTTGCTTTCCTACTGGCAAAGAATGAGGGTTGTGTTGCTTCACATCCTTATCAACATTTGGTAATGTCAGTGCTCCAGATTTTGGCCATTCCAAGGGCTGTGGCTGCGTAATGGTATCTCCTTGTTGTTTTGATTTGCATTTCCCTGATGACATGTGACGTGGAGCATCTTTTCATATGCTAACTTGACACCTGTGTGTCTTCCTTGATGAGGTGATCTGATAAGGTCTCAGGCCCATTTTTAATAGGTTGTTTATTTTTTTATTGTTGCGTTTTAGGAGTTCTTTATATATTTTCGATAACACTCCTTTATGTTTTTTAAAAAGATTTTATTTATTTATTTGAGAGAGAGAGAGAGAGAGAGAGAGAGAGCGCCAGAGTGGGGGGGAGGGGCAGAGGAAGAGGAAGAAGCAGACTCCCTGTTGAGCGGGGAGCCTGACATAGGGCTCCAACCCAGGGCTCTGGGATCATGATCTGAGCCCAAGGCAGTCCTTAACTGACTGAGCCACCCAGGCACCCCTATCAGATGTGTCTTCTGCTGGCCATGACTTTTTACTCAGAGTAGTGTGTCAATACATTTCACTCCCTATTGTTGTATACCTCTCTTCTCTCGATCCCAACCGCATGTAGCCTAGTTCAGGTAATAATGTCTGCCCTAAAACTTCGTAGTTTCTCCCTAACTGACTTTCTCCTGAATTCATTCATCAAAACCCTAGTTTAAGCACATTACTTCCTGGTTTAAAGCATTCAGCATCACCACATGGTTTCTAAGCAATGGCTAAAATCCATATCGGGTTTTCCATTCTACACTTACCGCTATCCGTACTTATCCCCGTTTTACAGCTTTATCATCTGCTCTAACCTCTAACACCCTGGGTGCTATTCACATAGGGCAAGTACGTCTGCAGTATTCACTGTCATGTATTAGCTTACTCCATTTCTTTTGCCCCAGTGCGTTCCCTCTTCTCTCTGGTAATATTCCATTCATCTTTTGAAACCCAGCACAATACCAGCTTCCCTCACGGTCATTCTATGGTCATTAATCTCTGCCTTTTAACATAAAGAATTATGTTCATTATTGCATTATCACATCATATTTTATTTCCACAGCCTGTGTACATGTCTTCAAAAAACTACATTTTTCCTTGGGGGCATTTTATTCCATTCCTCTTCACCTTTTGAATCTCAACAGCACCAACCAGAGTTCCTTGCATAAAATTTTTAGAATTTCAGTAAATTGATAGAGTCAATTGCTATATCATTTTGACTACTCAAACCATTTTTAAATGAAGTTCTTTTTTGTTTGTTTTGTACTTGCCATTACATTTCTAATTCACTCTACATTTATTTTTCCTTTAAGTACAATCCGAGGGCATATATTTGGAAATTATGTCACTAAGTAATGAGTTTAATGGGGGTGGTGGTTGCTTTAGAATTTCTTCAGATTAGTCTAGTGTTATTTTTTATGATATAAATACACATACATATGTAGTTATATGTCCATATATATCTATATCTATATATAGAGAGAGAGAGAGAGAAAGAGAGAGAGAGAAAGTAAATTATTTTAAGTCAAAGCATCAAGTTGAAGTTTTGGCATTGGTCACATTTCATATTATTATTATTTTGGAAATTTCAAAAATACTAAATGCTGGTTTGTCCTGTTAAATACAGCATATCATTTGCTTGTTTTTAAACAGTTCTTGCCTGAGCAATCTAGTTGCACAATTAGATCTTAGATCCTATTTTAACATAAGAGAAGCAATCAATAAGTGGAAGGGTGTGTATGAAGGCAAGAGAGCCGAAGGCAGTGAGTATTGGAGCAGTGGGAATGGGGAAGAAAAATGGTTAAAGGGAACATGTCACCTTCCAGGTAGGAAGAAGGTAATGTATAAATGACTGACAATCCAATTAGAGAATTCTTTTTAGGCAAAAAAATGTGGCAGAGTAGAAAGTTATGAACTATATAACATACTATGACACAAATTCCCAGGGCAACCAGTACCATTCCATTTTCAAATATATGTATGAGAAAAGCCATGAATAATGGATTTCATATAACATCTTTGCTATGCATTACTTAAAATATTTATGCTGACTGTAAGTGATCATATATATATATATATTGTCATTACAGTTTATGATATAGTTAATATTCTCTGCTTGTGATATTAATGTAGGGACATGATGCTGGACATGTTGTTTTAAAGCCTGCAACAGATTATCAGAATTTAGATGGTATTGTAAGCATTTGGAAAAATCCATTGCAACACAATTATTTCAAAACTATTCAGTATTTATATATGTTTTCCCCCAGAAAGAATAACGTAAAAATAAAAAGGACAGGTGCCTGCTAAATTGTGATTTGGTTAATTTTATGATTTAGTGTTGTGGATTATTCCACATTCCATATCTCAAGAAAATCTTCATAAAATCTCTTTTTTCTCTCTCACAAGTCTCCAACGTGGTGGAAGCTATCCAGGAAAAATAGGGTTAGAATGCAAATGACTTAATTATCTGAAAATATCAGGCTCTCCAGTCAAAACTGATATTTAAGCCTATATCTCAGTAGGATAACATCTGAAGGCCAGAATGTCAATTTGGGAAGCTACCTGAGAAGCTTTCAAGACCAAATTTATTGTCTTTACAAAGGAGGATGGTGGTGCATATTGGAAATTAAGCTAAGGTACCATCATGTTGTTTTTCTCAGCACAAATATGTTATATTTGCTTAACAATATTACCAAACGCCCACCATGTTCTGGGTGTTGTGCTATGATGCATATATGGTAATAATATGAGACAGAAGCTATCACTGTAGTAGATCACTGTCAAGGACCATTCTGGGGGGCTTACCGGAACTAAATTTACTAACAACCAGATTTATATATATATATCAATATATAAATTAATATATATTAACATATTATAACATAATATATATAACATATTATGTGTAATGTAATATATATGTTTTATGTTACATATGTTATATGCTGTATAACACATATATGTTATAGGTTATATGACACATGTTATTTATGTTATATATTATATATAACACACACATATATATATTATGTAACATTTTAATGCATAATATATTATATTTAACTCTGGATTAATATTAGTCCTACCATTACATAAGTAACAGTCTTAATCTTAGTGTTACATATGACATATGTATCTTACTGTTACATACAATATATACCATACCTATATCAGAACATATATGTTATATATAACAGTAAGATTAGTGTTTAATCCTTATGTATAAATACTGTTTCACTGTTACTGAAATTGTAGGTCTATGGAGGTGTGTGGGTGCCTGTGATTGTAGTTCTGATTGTTGAAATTGGGTAATACAGTCTAATACTTCCTCAGTATTTGCTTTTATTGCATGAAGCATACTTACATTACACAAATCACAATGTTCTGCATATATAAGCAGATTTAAAACTGCATGTGAAAGGACTATGTTTGATTCATGGCTGCATCTATAGCGTCCAGAACAGTGCTCATAGTAGATGCTCAATAAATTTGTTAAATAAATAAATATATCGTGGGTGTGCACATGCACATGCGTGTGTGTGTGTCTATGATTACTATTTTCTCTATTTTAAAACATGGTTGGAACTGAGGTTCAAGAAGGATTAGGATAATACATAATACTTTTAATGGAATACACATAATGTATATATAATAATTATAATGACAAAATTATCTACCATTTTTGAGCTCTTAAGTAAAAGCCAGGTCCTGAATTAAGTCTTTTTCATAATTTATCTCATTTAATTCTCACATACCATGTAGACAGATAATTATTCTCATTTTAGTGATGGGGATACTGAAGCTCAAAGAGGCTGAGTAATTTTGCACAACCCCCTAATGTGAGCCAACAACAGAGCTGAAATTCAAAATGAGTTTTCTCTGATGCCAGAAGTCGTACTTTTTAATGTTTGTAACATTTCTGGTAGTTCAATTGCCAGCATGCCATGCCCAGTGGAAATAACTGAGTATAATAAAAAAAACCACATAATGCAAATTTTGTTAGAAACTAAATTATTATTAATATTAGCATTAGTAGAACCCTAAAAGCCTGCCTAAAATTATTCAAAATGATAGAGTGAACGGCTAAACTTCCTCCCTTGGTTGTGAAATTCTTTGGTGTAAGGGCTTTGTCTTTGCCTTCATGAAGTAGAACTATGTATCCAGCTAGTATTTGGATGCTTTATGTAAACTAAGTCAAGAGAGACTATTTTTTTTTAAGATTTTATTTATTTATTTGACAGCGAGAGAGAGACAGCCAGCGAGAGAGGGAACACAAGCAGGGGAGTGGGAGAGGAAGAAGCAGGCTCCCAGCAGAGCAGGAAGCCCTATGCGGGGCTAGATCCCAGGACCCTGGGATCACGCACTGAGCTGAAGGCAGACGCTTAATGACTGAGCCACTCTGGCACCCCAAGACTAATTATTTTTTAACTTTAAAAATTTATTTAGGTATAGTATACATACACAAATGCACATATTATAAATATACAGCCCCCTGAAGCGGCACAGGCTAAACACACCTCTGTATTTAGCACCAAGATAAAAAAGCATATCATTACCAGCACCCCATGACCACTCTCCCCCCATTCATGGTCTCTTACAGGCACTAATCCTCTTCCTTCCCCAAGGAGACCCACTAACTTGACTATCCTGACTTCTACCAGCATAGATTACATTAGCCTGTTCTTATACATTATAGAAATGACATCATCACTTAATTTTTTTTTTTTTTTGCCTGTGGCTGTTGATGTTTCCTTTTCATTGCTGTACAGTATTTCAGTGTGCAAATATACTGTAATTTATTTTTTTAGTCCTTCTGTTAATGAACATTTGAGTTTTTCCCGTTTTTGCATAGTGTTCCTATGAGCATATGCTAGAGCATATTGGCACATTTTTTTTTTTTTGAGTTTTTACTTAGGAGTGGAATTCCTGGACCATAAATTATGTATATATTCAGCGTAGTAGTTATTGCTAAGTATTTTTCCAAATTTGTTTTGCCATTAGCAGTATTTGAAAGTTCCGAATGCTCTACAACCTTGCCAATGCTTAACATTTTTCACCTTTGAAACAAATTTTCAATTTAGCCATCATGGTAAGGATTTCATTGGGATTTTAATTTGCATTTCCTTATGACAAAATGATGCTGAATACCTTTTCATATGCTTATTGGCATATCTATTATGAAGTATATATTCAGATTTTTCCTTCTGGATTATCTGTCTTTCTGGCATTGACTAGTAAAGGTTTATTATATTTTGGATGTAAGTCCTTTGTTGAATATATATATGTTACAAAGAACTTCTAACTGTGGAATGAGAGAAAGATTTTGTATAAATAGAGATAGCCTAAATTTATATATTCTCTCTTACTGAATTTTCCAACATTGCATAACAAATACTCGAGTCCTTCTATTACTCCTGTTTATTCCCCCTCACTGTGTAGGTCCTTCCTTAACACAGTGTTCCTCTAGATATACGGAGAGAGTTTACTGACTTCCTGGTGATTTACAAAATAAAATGGGTTCTTTGCAATTAAGAAATTCGCATTTCTTTTTCTAGACCAATAATGAAAATAGGCCACCTGGAAATTATTTTCCGGCAGAACCCTAAGGAATCTAGTTGGAAAATGTAGATAGTAATACAATTTTGGACTTAAACAGGGCTTGGTTAATTTCGTTCTGAACACTTTCTACTCCTAAGCAAACCAAGAATTACACGAGAACAACTTTAACAAGTCAGGGTTGAGTTTCAATGCTCGAACGTCAAACAGTATTAAATCTCAATTTCTGAGGGTTAGAAACAGCAAGATGCCACTTGCTCTTTTCATGGCAGGACTCTCAGCGTTCTTTATAGAGCTTGTCATGGTGTATGTCCCAATTGCTGTCAAACGGGCTGCTATATATCTTGCTAAATGTAGGCCTGAATTAAAAATCTTAAGGCATTTATAGGAAAGTCGTTTAGATACAGCGGAGGGGACCCTGGGAAAGATAAATGACTTCACATTCTTCCTATTAAGTGCTGACCAGAAACAAGCACAGAGACTGTATTCTGTTTAACAAAAGAAGGCGGATAGTTTAATTAGTTTAAGATAAGTTTGTAGGTGACAGGTCCTGTGCTCCAGCTAGCTAGTTAGATGTCATTATATATTTTAAAACAAACCCCGCCCCCCACCTCCAAGGAAGGAAAGTATTTTTATTCACAGGTATAAAAGTCCCTTTAGAACCTGTTCGACAGCTTCTTTTAATCATGTCACAGGCATTCCATTTCTTAAGTAAGCTTGCTGATTTCATGAGTTGGGCTGGGAAGCAGGAAAGCTAGATTTTCCATTTTCATTAACTGATTTATGCATCCCTGGCAAAAGCTGGGGCGGGGGTGGGGGCAGTGTGTGTGGATATTTGCAAAAAAGAATCAATAGAAGTGTACTGCTTTTTCTTCTCGGTGAAATGGAGAACATGAAGTTTGGGAGGCTCATAAGATAGTACATGCTGCTAAATCCGAAAGCTAGTCCTTCTCCCTCTAGACCCTGTTGCCTTTATTTGGATGGTCTTATTCCTTTTTCATCTTAGTGAAAAAAAATCAGATCCATTCTATATTCATGTTGGACAATATTCAGAATCTTGTCTAAATTCCCCAATTGTGTAAACAGTTTTCTTGGTTCATGTTCATTTGAAAGAATAGTTCTCAAGTGCTAAAGAACATATTTACAAGACACATGACGAAGTTTTGAATACTTTCAAGAGGTTCATAGATGTTTTGAACCTTATGCATATATCCCCAAATAGGAAACTTTGAAATAAAGGCAGACCTCTTAAACTTTGGAACTTATTTCAAAGCCAATGGCAAATGCATGTATTAAAGCCATGATTTTCCATATAATATATTTGCCAAGCCCATTCTAATACATCAGATATTGGAAGTTAATCGATCAATGTCAGTAGCTCTTCTGCACATCAAATATTTTAATATAAATTGCTTTGGGGGCAGGAACTAGAGAGTTTGATTTATTAGGACAAGCCAGGAGAGAGAATAGAAAAATGTAGAATGTAGTCCAGGAAGCAAAGTGCACAGAACCCAAATGAGTAACTGAGATTCAGAGAATAATAAGCTTGTTTGAATTTACATAGTTTGAGAAAATGTAGGAAGGTTGTAAAAGTAGCTCTATATGATTTCTAGTTTTTATTCTGAGTCTGTTTCCACTGCTTCCTGATTATACCACCAAGATGTTTAGCTCCAATTGGTTTATCTCTTTTGGAAAACAACAGACATTAAATTAAAATGGAATAGAATCGATAGGTTCAAGTGGGCAATGACACTTTTTTATCAAGTTTTTAAATTTTAATTCCAGGATAGTTAACATACAGTGTTATATTAGTTTCAGGTATGCAATATAATGATTCAACTCCTCTATCCTTTACTCAGGGCTCATCATGGTACGTGTACTCTTTAAACCTGATCACCTGTTTCACCCACCTACCTCCCCTCTGGGAACCATCATTTTTTTCTCTATATTTAAGAGTTCATTTCTTGGTTTGTCTCTCTCCTTTTTTTTTTCCCCCTTGCACATTTGTTTCTTAAATTCCACATATGAGTAAAATCATATGGTATTTGTCTTTCTCTGACTTATTTTGTTTAGCTTTATACTCTCTAGTTTCATCCATTTTGCTGCAAATAGAAAGAGTTCATTCTTTTTTGAATGATATCCTACTGCATATATATACCATATCTTTTTTACCCACTCATCTGTCTATGGACACTTGGGCTGATTCCATAATTTGGCTATTGTAAAAAATGCTGCAGTAAATATAAGGGTGCATATATCCCTTTGATTCATGTTTTTGTATTTTTTGGGTAAATACCCAGTAGTGAGATTACTGGATTGTAGGATAGTTCCATTTTTGACTTTCTGAGGAACCTCCATACTGTTTTCCGCAGTGGCTGCACCAGTTTGCATTCCCACCAACAGTGCACGAGGGTTCCTATTTCTCTGCATCCTCTCCAACACTTGTTGTTTCTTATGTTGTTGATTTTAGCCCTTCTGACAAGTGTGAGGTGATATCTCATTGTAGTTTTGATTTGGATTTCCCTGATGATGAGTGATGTTGAGCATCCTTTCATTTGTCTCTTGGCCACCTGGATATCTTCTTTGGAGAAATATCTCTTCATGTCTTCTGCTTATTTTTAATCAGATTATTTGTTCCTCGAGTGCTGAGTTGTATCAGTTCTTTATATATTTTGGATACTAATCCTTTGTCAGTGATGTAATTTATAAATATTTTCTCCCATTCAGTAGGTTTTTAGTTTTGTTGATTGTTTCCTTGACTGTGCAGAAGCTTTTTATTTTGAGGTAGTTCTAATAGTTTATTTTTGCTTTTGTTTCTCTTGTCTCAGGAGACATGTCTAGAAAAAAGTTGCCACATCCAATGTAGGAGAAATTACTGCCGATGCTCTCTTCCAGGATTTTTATAGTTTTGGGTCTCACATTGAGATCTTTAGTCCATTTTGAATTTATCTTTGTGTATGGTGTAAGCCAATGGTCCAGTTTTATTCTTTCACATGTAGCTGTCCCGTTCTCCCAACACCATTTGTTGAAGAGGCTGTCTTTTTCTCATTACATATTCTTTCCTCCTTTGTCAAGCATTAATTGACCATATAAACATGGGTGTATTTCTGGACTTTGTCTTCTGTTCTATTGATCTGTGTGCCTGTTTTTGTGCCAGTACCTTACTGTTACTGTAGCTTTGCAGTGTAGCTTGAAATCTGAAATTGTGATAGCTCCAGCCTTGCTTTTCTTTGTCAAGATTGTTTTGGCAATGACACTTCAACTAACATTAAAATTTCTTACATTTGGATAGGGCTATATATCCAGATATAAATTCTCATTAAACTCTTCTCACTTCCTTTTATTGTAAGAAGAAGATGATATTGTGTTACTGTGCTAACAAGTAGATCAAGAATTTGTTCAGTCTTGGTCCCTTGAGTGCAGTTTTGGAGTCTGAGAGTACAGGGGTGGATGTTTGGAAGTGAAAATTTAGAAGGAGATGCCTTCCACCTTTTGCATCATTCAAAGAGGAGAAAATAAATTCCATAAGTACCCAATGATTTTTTTTTCCTTTCTTAAGAGCAACAATGTATAGTAGACTTTTTTTCAATGTACAAAATAAAACAAAAGAATGAAAAATCTTTCCATTCAGATAATCATCTTACCTTTGAATTTTTAAGTCTACTTTTCCACCTACCTACCAAAGTAACAAAATGAAAAAAAAAAAGTCATCCCCAAATTATCCAAATTACTTCTACATATTTTTTTAAAGTTGTTCCTGGCACATAGGTAGCTTTTAAGGATTTACTCACTTAAAGGGATCAAATTTGCATGTTATTCTACATCTTGCTTTTGTTCCGGCTGATGAAGGAAGGGTACTGTCCAGGACATGCACATGTTAAATGAAACTGTATCTACTTCATTCTTTTTAAAGTTTTCATGGTCTTTGATGACACTTTGTTGTTGTGTAGCCATCATTCTGCATTGTGCTTCTAATAATTCCTATGAGGCGATGATACCTCTGACACCAAACTGCATCTGTCTCTAAGTCAGAGACAAAGACAGGTGGCTTGGTGAGATTTGCTTGAGATTCCAGGATGGTGAATGTTACCATATGTTCTATCAGCTTGTTAATTAGTAGGATGACTATATAATTTATCATCCAAACCAGGGGCACTTTTGAGAGAGAAAGGGGTGCTAAAATAATTACACCTTACAACAAGCGTAAACTAGGACTGACCAGGGCAAACTGGGATATCTGGTCACTCTTAATTAAGACTATGAGATACCTTTTTTTTTTCCTATTGTGTCCTAATACCACGGGATTCTCCTACACACAATCATCCCCCACAATTCTGTTAAAGTGATGTTTCACAGACACATATCTGATGGCTCCTTCCTCAAACCAGTTTTTCGAAATAAGAGTCTTTTAGGAATTTCTTGAAAAATATCATGTTTTAAAGAGTTTATGTCTCTGAGCCTTGTTCACATGTATTGCTTCCAATGAGAATATATTTTTTCCCTTTTGAACTATTTTTAATTTCTATTCATTCTTCAGTTCCATGATTACCTCCCTATGTGGATATTCCCAACCTCCTGTTGCTCCTTACTAGAAGTGGGAGCTTTGGAGGAAAAAAAAAATATTAATCTAGGATTCTTTATCTTCATGAGTAAAACAGGAGTAATTCCAAGAGATTGTTTAGTCGATGAAATGACAAAATATTATGTCAGAGTGCCTATCAAATCATAGAGAACAAAAATAAACAACACCCAAAACCTTTGAATTGTATTCAAGTTTCAAGAAACTGTCAAAAATATCTTATTCACAAACTGCTTCAGCTGGAAGATCAGACAATTAATTTCCCATCTTAAATACCAAGGATTACACGAAGAATTTTATAAATGGGAATACAGTAGATTCTAAGTAAGAAACTTAATAAGCTTACCATTGATTGATTTCATTAACTAACATATTTTGAGAACAATGATTATTTTTCACACTAGCCATTGATTTATTACTTGGCGCATTTATTGAAACAAAACTTAAAACCAAATCAAACATAAAGATTCCTAATAGGTATTTTAAAACTTGAAGCCTAGAAAAGTATAGTACTTATATTCTTTCCCCTGGGGCTCAAGAATAAGCAAGGACTGCTTATAGCAAACATTTAATCTGATTTTAAGATAATTTTAAGAATTCTAGCTGATGAAGACAATTTACTGATTGAAGCTAGTTTCCGCTTGAAGAGGGTTTTTCACATTTCTGAGTTCATATTTCATTGTTAAAAAGGTGGTGTTTGCTACCCCACCTGCACAGCATATTATGCGTTCACCTAAAAGTTGATTGGTTTCAAAATAGTTCATCTTCACACAGAACTTAGCTACTGAGCTTGAGAGAGACACTCTGCTTCTCCATTCTTTTCAACCCTTACTGGACACACTCACCATGCTCCATTTTCATGTCTATCTTCCCCACTTACATAAACATCTTTCAGGACAGGAACTGTGCTTCCTTTTTTTCTATTCTAAGCTCCAAGTGTCCACTTAACTCAAAAAGTCTTTGAATGAATGGATAAGTGGTTTTCTCTCCAACCTTTCCCATGGATGCTAGTGACTTTGGTGCTACCTCAGTTTATTCATCTTTTATTTACTTTTTCGTGAGATTCAGAGTGATGAGGATAAATCCATAGTGATATATAAACTTTATCCAGTTACAAATAAGTATATTGTAAAAGCTCTGCCCCTTTGTTATACATAACTGTCTTTTCGAAACTTAAAGAGACAATAGATAATTTACATTTTATAAATTTAATGGGAGGAAATTTTTTTAGCAGCTACAATATGCACACAAGGTGCATTTGACTCATGTTCTTTCTCATAGTCAAGTACTCTTTGTGATTTCTCTTTAAACCCTTCTTGGAAAATTCTGCATGTTATCATTAGATCATGTCATTGGACAGAAACTCCCATAGAATAAGATTTTTAAAAGCCGCTTAATCTGTTTTGAAAAAGTGAGAGGTTTTTGTTTTTTGTTTTTTTTTTAAACATCCTAATCCCTTACTCTTTTAGGAAAATCCAGCCTAACAGGAGACTGCCTTCTGTGAGGTAGTTTTTAGGTAAGGCTCTGGGATTGAAGATGCCACATAAGAGCCGTCTGCCGCTTTAGTTATCTATATCCTGGTATGGAAACATATGTCTGTATGTTGAGATTTTCTACAAATTCAAGAGAAGCTGTCCATTGTGAGGAATGAAATAAAATGATGGGAAAGACTGCCGCTGTCATCCTGGGTGGGTGTGCCGTCCAGGGTAACAGAGCAGCGTTCGACAAAAGAACATTATTCTCTGTCCTTGTTGCCTCAGAAGAAGTAATCCTATGACTTGAAGACAACTCTCCAGGGGATCTTTTTCTTTCTTTCTTTCTTTCTTTCTTTCTTTCTTTCTTTCTTTCTTTCTTTCTTTCTTTCTTTCTTCTTACCCTGCCTTTCTGAAAAGGATTTTAGGTGGTTGGGTTTGAAATTCTGCTGTCCTAGCAAGGCAGTGAAATGGAATGGAAAAGGTACATATATTGTTGCCATATACTTAATGCTTAGTCAAATACTTGAACTCCAACATTCAATTTTCTAATCTCTAAAATAGGGATAATGACAGCACCTGCTTCCAAGAGGAAGTGATGTTTCAGTGAAATGGTTCTGTGCCTCCGTACAGCAGGTGATCAATAAATATATGGCAGCAATTATTATAATTTGTTATTAGTATCATTTAGTCATTTATCCTTTGGGCAGGATTGATGACTGATACTTCCTACACTCAAGGCTCTGACAGTGTTTAAGGAGATAAGGCACACACCTAAAAAGCAATTCTGTTAACAGATGAATCCATGATTGCCCTAAAAGGGGACTTTGGGAGTTCTGATTTAGATGGGATTAGTTTTAGCTTGGGGTGGGAAGTGTGTGGGGCAGCCTGAATTGCTGGTCTGGGAAACATTCTCTTGAAGCTGGATCTCATATAATGGGAGAGACCTCAAAGAGGAAAGCACTCCATCCCAGAGGTAACACTATAGACATGTGAAGACATTTGGTGGCTATGGGGAATAGTAAAGATTTAAGTTTGGATGGAAAGCTTGGAAATGTAATTCGGTACCCAACTGGTGACAGCCTTGGCCTGTGAAATTTGCTTTGCAGACACCTATAAGACACAAAGTGGTTTTTGACAGAGAAAGGATCAAAGCAGTACTTTAAAAAGATTAATCTTCTTTCATAGATAAGTTGAAAAAGAAAACAGAGAAACAAAAGGCTGAGAGACTCCAGTTGGAAGACTCTTTTTGCCCAACTAGATAACTTTCAGACTGGATGGAAGTAGAGAGGACTCAGGATGATCCAGTGGGAAGATTATGGAAATAAAGTGGTAGGATTTGAAGACAGATTGACTCCTACATGCAAAGGGAACATTACAATGTTGAACGTGAATCACTGGGAACTTTGTATTGTTGGAGGAGGAGGTCAGGGAGAGTTTCTAAATTATTTAAGAAGAGAGATATTTTTAGTTTGGTACAAGGGGCCATCTTGGGCGTGCTGTCCAGCAGGTCTCTAAAATGTGGCATAACCTTCAGAAGTTGGATCTGGAGTAATTAGCTAATGGATTTAAGCATAACTCAGATTTGCAAGTCAATCCTTAACAGGGCACAAAAATTCCCTTGCATGTGATCAGCCTCTTGGAAACAGCTGACAAATGGCATAATTTAATTAAATTAAAATTTAATTAAAACCTCCTGGTTTTAAACAAAATGTCTGTGGGAGACGTAAACCTCCTATAAAGAGAAACTCTCTGCTTCAGAAGAATGCTCAGATAAGGAGACATTATGGGGCTCTAATATTGGTATTCTATTTATATATCCACTTGTCATGGTTAGATAAATTCTCAAAAGATTGGAACGTCAATCTTTTGATTCAGTCATTTTAGAAAAGAGATTTAAATACTTTAAGAAAATGTGCTACAATTTCCCAGCTGACTGTTACCCAGTAGGGGAAGTAAATGGTGGCATAAATAGCCCCCACTAACTCCCTCACAAGCACGATTTCAGATGGACAAAATGGAATATGTGTCTCTGGTGCTTTCTCTGCATTAAATAAGTATCAAAACTTGGCTTCAAGAGGCCTAAAATCTTTTCCCAATTCTTGCTCACTCCAATGTGGGAGCTTATGCAAATAATTTAAAGTTTTTCCCTTGGTTTCCTTATAATGTACAACATGGTGGGATGGGGGATATTTTTAGTTAACTGTTCTAACTAGTATAGAATACACCTTAAATATAATAATAGGCCATATTTCTGAAGACATTCAGTTGGTCCCAGGATGCAGCAAGGGTGTCTTCATTTGAGCTAGTTGACTTTAGGAGGAAGTGTGAAAGGAATGCTTAGCACAGTAATTGAAATATTTGAAGCACTTTATAAATATGCCATCTAGGCGGATGCAATTCAACAGATACGTGGAGACGGATAAGCAGAGAAAATATTAAGGCATGGTAGTGTAAGGGTGGGACTTTCAAAATTAATTAAAGCCTTGGAAATCTAAGTGGGTTTCGTAAGTGCTTACATCTTCTAAAAACTGGGAAGTTGAGGCTTAAAGAGGGAATCCATCATTCCAGTTTAAAGAACTTAATTTCACACAAATATGTTCCAGACTGAGATAGTATTTTCTTACATTAATAATAAACTTTCAGAGCAATAATATTCACTGGCTATTATTACCCTCTTTCCCAGAGGTGATATCTAAGTGTGAGAGAGGCTAATTAACTTGCAGATTTGTCCATAGAAGTCCTGAGTTCTGACTGTGTGATTCTCATGTCTTTGAAGGTGACAACTTTGTCCTTTTTCTCCTGGTACTTACCAATAGCAACAGAGTAATGGAGACTTCTTGGCTACCTAGAAATACAATTGTCTTGGAAGCTTGCTCACTTATTTGAAGTAGTAGTTTAGAAAAGCCAGAAGTTCTTTCCACTTCTAACTGACTTTCTTCTAAGCTTGGAGTCCATGGGCAGTCGCCAATGCACAGGGCTGGGAAATGTGATAGAATGGTGCCTGCAGGCTAGGAATCTGGTCTGAGGGACATATTGTTATTTACAGAGTTGCCATGAAACTTGGCTGGAGACCCAGCCCTCTATATGGGATCCGGACTCTGAGTGTCTTTGGCTAATCAGTATGCTTTCAGGAAGAAGAAATTAATTGCTGGTAAGCAAAGGCACTGTTAATCATTAACTGTGTGGCATCTGCTTCCACAATTACATTTCTAAAAGACCTGGATAATCACATTCTTTTGAAAAAGTCTAATTAATGTGCTTTTGCTATTATTATATTTTGAGCATGGGTAATACCAAGTTAATCACTAAAGGCCTCCGATTTTGCAGTATGCAAAGATATTTTATTGATTGTTAGGACTATCCAAAGTGACATGAATCAACAAAGACTGTGATCACTGTAGCCGTTGCCAACCCAAGGAAGTAAACTGAATGTTTTGTGCTTCTTCTTCCCTCACAACATATTCTGGGTATGACCAGGAACATGTGCCAAACCAGATGTATCTTCTTATGCACACATGCACAAAGAATAAAAAATATGACCACCATGTAAGATTGGGTTTGAATCTCAGTTCTGACACTAACCGTCTGTATGGCAGTGAACATAAACATCCTCAACATCAGTTGCCTCTTCTATACAATATGGGCTATAATTTGTGCCTTTAGGTATTCTTATGAAGATTAAATGAGAT
Source organism: Ursus maritimus (assembly GCF_017311325.1). NCBI lineage: Eukaryota > Metazoa > Chordata > Mammalia > Carnivora > Ursidae > Ursus > Ursus maritimus. The sequence goes on from NW_024424341.1 coordinate 16,036,147, forward strand.
GACTCATGTAAAATGTACTGGCACAATAAATCCTACTTGATAATTTATTTAGTACTCAATACATTATAATTTCCTTTTTCCGTAATATTAAGCTATTGGTATGATGTTTCTGTTTTTATGTTTTATGGTCTGGAAATTGGACTCTACTCATACGGACAGTAGAACAAAATATTGCAATTTGGCCCGTCCAGAATATGTGGTTCTCCAAGCTATTGGACATTTGGTGAGAAAGCTAAAAGCTGCCTAGAGTGGTTTTAAGTAGCAGAGCATTATGGCATCAATGATTACTGCTGAAGCACTGTATGTCAGGCTTAGCCCAAACCATCAGTAAGACTGCCCTCTCCCAGTGAGAGCACATAACAAGCCACCAATCATCTGCTACATTCCCTTCAACTATGAGTGTACTAGAAATATAGAGTTGACAAACTGAAAATGAAATCATGTTACTAGCCCTAATCCTGATTATATATTTAAGACTTAGATAAATAACACAAGACTTTCTAAAATGAATACTAATACAGTAACTGCTAATTTTTATTGTCATTCTGTGACAAGAAATATGCCAGCTTTATGCTTTTTTCTCACCACAAACGTGTCAAATGGTGACTATGTTTCTGATTTTTATAAAGAAACCAAGATACAGAAGGGTTAAGTAATTCGTCATATAAAAATTGTTCGTTAGTACAGAACTGGGATTTGAATCCAGAACCTGTGGCTATTCAGAACTAAAAAAACCCAAAAGAATCACAATATTTCAAGTCTGAAGGAAACTTTAGACAGAGTATCTTCAAGAGCCCTGGAGTTTATGATCTTAGGAAAGTTCCAATTCCAACTAATTTTACTTGGTTTTAATACTTGTCTTGGCTCTGAGGAAACATAAACCTCTCTTGTTTTACAGACTAACATAGTAGGTCAAATGCACAGAGCATGTCACTTGAGAAGAGCCAGAGGCCATTAGAAATATTCTTTGTAGACCAACATTTTGGATTGGTATCTCCCTTGATACCTAACTGGTATCTCCCTTGATACCTAATCAAACAGCAATTCAAAAACAGAGAAAGGAAAGTCACCAATACTGAACATTTAAGAATTAGAATAAAGCATATTTTCATATTCTTTGAAATATGAAAGCAAATGACAGTAATAAAAGATTCAGGTGTGGTACCCCAACCATTTGACCCATATCTCAGAAACTGTAATACAGACAGGATATAGGCAGCCAAGTTCTGGAAGTTCCCATTACTTCAAAGAAAAATGTGCAATTGTAGCCAAATCATTTTGGCAAAAAAGCGTATGTCCAAAAATTTTACAAACTTAAAGTTAGATATATAGTTACAGATCCAAGAAGCTCAGTGTACATCAAGTGAGCAAATGATGAAGAAAACCGTATTTAGGCAAATCATAGTCAAACTGCTGAAAACCCAAGATAAACTGAAAAGCCTCGAAAGCAGTCAGAGGAAAATGAGACATTTCATAATGTTTGAATAACAATTTGAATAATTCATCAGAAAGTATGGAGGCCAGAAGACTGTGGAATTACATTTTAAAGTGCTAAAAGAATAAAAAAAAATCCATATTTTTTTCCAGTGCAAGTCTCTTTCAAGGATATGTGAAATACAGACATTTTTAGATAAAGTTAAGAGAATTTGTTGCCAGGAGATTTGAACTCAAAGAAATGCTTAAGGAAGTTTCTCAGACTGAAGGGAATTATATTAGATGAAATTCAGGTCTTCAGAAAATAATGGGGAGTACTAGAAATGGTAAATACCTTAGTAAATAAATAGACTTTTTTCTTAGTTTTAAAAAATTACATGTGACTACTTAAAACAAAATTTATATCACTTTCCTGGGGGCTTTATAAGCATACAGATATAATAATACATTTGTGGACTAGAACATAAAGGATGGGGATAAATGAACTCATATGGTTATAGATTTTCTATACTTTACATGAAGTAGTACAATATTCTAAGACTAAAAAATTATATATATAATAGTTATAATATTATATATTATACATATATTAATTACTAGAGCATCAATAAAAAATGTAAGATGACATACCTAAAAGTCCATTAGATAAATTAAAATGGAATTCTAAAATTAATCAAATAATGTTAAAGAAATTAGGAAAGAGAGAAGAGGATTAAAAAAATGGCACAAAGATACAAACAAAAATAATAAATATAAAAATCTAGACCTAAATCCAACCATAATGATATTTATAATAAATGTTAAAAGAGAAACATTACAAATAAAAGTAGATATTTAAAAAATGGGTAAAAATGAAAAGCCTAACTTTATACTGTGTATAAAATAAAAATAGTTTTGATATAAAGATATAGATATATTAGAGAATGGATGGGAAAAGATACATATTCAAGTAGCTTAAGAATACTGGAGGACAATTGTAATATCGGATAAAATTGGATTCAAAAGAGCATCATCAGTGATAAGTAAGGGCATTTCATATAGTTAGAAAGATCAATTGTTAATTCATCAGAAAGACATAACAATAATAAATGCATATGCATCTAATAAAAGACTTTCATAATTTGAGAAAACTTGACAGAATTAAGGGACAAAGAGACCCAGGTCTTTAATGTCTACAAGATAAAGAGTTTAAACAAGGTGTTTCGGGCAGTTTTGTACATGCGGGCACAAAGCAGGATCTATGCCCACCAAAACTACTGATAACAGACTCACCAAATGTGGACCCACTGTGGACCCAACAAAAGCCACATGAGTTAGCTCCTATCCAGCTAGGCTGCAATTCTGGAGGTAATCCTAACAGTTAGGGTAGCCAATCAGAGAAGGTTCCGACCTAATGAAACCAGTTTACAAAGACCAGAAGAGGTGTTTGCTCCTTCAGATGCACAGTCAACAACACAAGGCCACACATATCATGAAGAGTCAGGCAAATAAGACACCACCAAAGGAGGGGCGCCTGGGTGGCTCAGTCGTTAAGCGCCTGCCTTCAGCTCAGGGCGTGATCCCGGCATTCTGGGATCAAGCCCCGCATCAGGCTTCTCCACTGGGAGCCTGCTTCTTCCTCTCCCACTCCCCCTGCTTCCGTTCCCTCTCTTGCTGCCTGTCTCTCTCTCTCTGTCAAATAAATAAATAAAATATTTAAAAAAAAGACACCACCAGAGGAAACTAACAAAGCTTTAGTCACTGACTCCAAAGAAATGGATATCTGTACCTGATGAAAAATTCAAATTAATAAAGAAACTCAGTGAAATGCAAGAGAACACAGATAGGCAACTACATGAAATCTTGAAAGTGTGAACAAAATGAAAAGTTTAATATTGAAATAGAAACCATAAGAAAGAACTAAACAGAAGTCCTGGAGCTGAAGAATACAGTGACAGAACTGCCAAATTGAACAAAGAAAAATTAATAGAGAAAATTCAGTAGAGAGCTTCAACAACAGAACATGTAGAAGAAAGAATCAGTAAACTCAAAGACAAATCATTTGAAATTAATCACAGGAACAGCAAGAAAAATGAATGAAAAGAGTGAAAAAGCCTATGTGAATTTTAAAATACCATAAAGCAGATGAATATACACATCATGGGGGTCCCAGAGGAGACAAGAAAGAGAAAGGGGGCGGAACGCTTATTTAAAGATAAAATAGCTGTAGGCTTTCTAAATCTTGAGAGCTATGGACATCCAGGTACATGAAGCTCAAAGTACCTCAGGTAGGATAATGCAAAGATTATCCTGAGATGCATCATAATCAAATCGTTAAGAGTCAAAGACGGAGAAAGAATTGAAAATGGTAAGGGGAAAATGACTCATTACATAATGCCACCAACCAAGAATAGTCAACGAAGCTGTCCTTCAGAAAGGCATAATAAAGATATTCTCAGACAAACAAGAGGTGAAGGAGTTCATCACCACTAGACCTGCCTTACAAGAAATGCCAAAAGGACCTCTTCAAATTGAAATGAAAGGACGTTCCGTAATGAAATGAAAATACATGAAAGTATAGAATTCCCTGTTAAAGGTAAATATATAGTCAAATTTAGAATACTTTAATCATGTAATGGTGTTGTGTAAATCACTTTTGTCTCTGGTATAAAAGTTAAAAGACAGGAGTATTAAAAATAATAACTACAATAATTTCTTATCTGTAGTAATTTCTTAACGGATACAAAATATAAAAAGATGTAAACTGTGACAGAGCATAAAATGTTAGGGGAGAAGTAGAATGTAGAGTTTTTGTATGCAATCAAGCTTAAGTTGTTATCAGCCTAAAATAGACGGTTATGACTATAACATGTTTTATGTAAGCTTCATCATAATCACAAAGAAAAAACCTATAGTAGATAAACAAAAGATGAAGATAAAGGAATTAAAGCATACTAACACAAAGAGTTATCAGATCCCAGAGGAAGACAGCAAGAGAGAAAGTAAGGAATGAAGGAACTACAGAATAGAAAAAAAAAAAAAAAGGCAACAGTAAGTTCTTACCTACCAATAATTACTTTAAATGTAAATGGATTGAATCCTTCGATCAAGAGATAAGGAGTGTCTAGATGGATTTAAAAAAGATCCAAAAATATGTTGCCTATAAGAGACTCATTCAGCTTTAAGGGTCCACGTAGTCTGAAAATAAAGGGATGGAAAAGATATTGCATGTAAAAATGGTAACCAAAAGAGAGTGGGAATGGCTATACTTAATTCAGATGAAAGAGACTTTCAGTTGAAATTGGTCACAATAGACAAAGAAGGTCACTATATAATGATGATGGGATCAATTCATCAAGAGGAAATAACAATTGTAAATATATATACATGCAAGACTGAAGCACCCAAATATTTAAAATAAACATTACTGGAACTGAAGGGAGAATTAAACAACAATACAATAATAGCAGGGGACTTCATACCCCACTTTCAGTGATGGATAGATCAGTCAGACAGAAAATCAATGAGGAAATAGAGGGATTGAACAACAGTATAGACCAAATGGGTCTAACAGACATTTATGGAACATTCCATTCAGTAGCACAAGAAAAATTTTCAAATGCACATGGAACATTCTCCAGGATGGATCATATGTTGGGCCACATTTTAAGAAGATTGAAATCATATAGAGTATCTTTTCCAACCACCATAGTATTAAATTAGGAATTGACAACAGGAGAAAAATTGGAGAATAAAAAAATACATAGAAATTAATGCACTGCTGGGTGCCTGGTTGGCTCAGTTGGTAGAACACGCAACTCTTGATCTCAGGGTCATGAGTTCAAGCCCCGTGTTGGGTGTGGAGCCAAAAAAGAAAGAGAGAGGGAGAGAGAGAGGGAGAGAAAGAGAGAAAAAGAGAAAAAGAGGGAGGGAGGAAAGGAAAGAGGGGAGGGAGAAAAGAAGAGTGCTAGAGTTTGTCCGGATTCAAATTATTGTTCCATTATTTATATTAAAAAAAAGAAGAAGAAATTAGCACACTTCTGAACACCAATAGGTCAAGGAAGAAATCAGAAAGAAAATTTAATAAGTATCTTGAGACAAATGAAAACGGAAACAAAACATACCAAAACTTAAGAGATGCAGAAAAGTAGTTCTAAGAGGGAAATGTATAGTGATTATTGCCTATAGTGAGAAAAAGGAAAGATCCCAAATAGAACAATCTAAAGCCAAACCCCAAGAAACTAAAAAAAGAAGAAACTAAGCCCAAAGTTAGAAGAAGGAAGGTAATAATAAAGACTAGAACAGAAATAAATGCAACAGAGACCAGAAAAAAGTATAAAAAAGATCAGTGATACTAAGAATTGGGTTAAAAAAAAATAAAATTGATAAACCTTTAGCTAGACTAAACAAGAAAATAAGATAGAGGATGCAAATAATTGAGAATAGTATGAATGAAAGAAGAGATGTTACTGATACCACAGAAATGCAAAGGCTCATAAGAGACTACTGTGAACAATTATGAACAAACAACTTGGATAACCTATAAGAAATGGATATATTCCTAGAGAGATACAACCCACAAGATTGAATCATGAAGAAATAGAAAATCTGAGCAGACCAAATTACTAGTAAGGAGATTTAATCAGTAATAACAAACAAACAAAACCTCCCAACACAGAAAATTCCAGAAACAGACAAATTTATTGGTAATTTTACCAAATGTTAAAAGAAGAATGTCAATACTTCTCGAACTCTTCCAAAAATATGAAGAGGAAAAACTTTCAAACTCATTGTATAAGGCCAGCATTACCTTTTTACCAGAACAAGACAAGGATACCAGAAAAAAAAAAAGGGAATTACAGGTCAGCATCTCTGATGCACATAGATGCAAAAATTCTTAGCAAAATACTAGCAAACTAAACTCAACAGCACATAAAAGGGACATACATCATGTTCTAGTGGGATTTATGCCCAGGATGCAAGGATGGTTCAACATAAGCAAATCAATAAATGCGATATACCACATTAATAGAATAAAGCAAAAAGCCATATAATCATCTCAATGTAAGTAGAAAAAGCAGTTGACAAAATTCAACATCCTTTCATGAATAAAAAAAACTTAAAAAATTAGGTATAGAAGGAGTGCACCTCAACATAATAAAGGCCATACATGACAAGCCCACAGCTAACATCATACTTGGTGATGAAAAGCTAAAAGCTTTTCCTCTGAAGCCAGGAATAAGGCAGGCGTGCTCAGTTAACATGGTCCTGGAATTCCTGGGCAGAGCAATTAGGCAAGAAGAAGAAGCATTGAAATGAGAAAGGAAGAAATTAAATCGTCTCTGTTTACAAGATGATATGATCTTATATATAGAAAAGTATAAAAACACGCCCCAAAAAACTGTTAGAGCTGATAGCTTAAGTTTCAGGATACAAAATCAATATGCAGAATCAGTTCTGTTTCTATACACCAACAATTAACTATTGGAAAGAAATTAAGAAAGCAGTCCAGTTTACAATAGCATAAAAAACAACAAAATACTTAGGAATAATTTAAACTAAGGAGGTGAAAGGCTATAGCCTTTATAGTCTTTTTTTTCTCATTACATATTTTTTATTCAGAAATGCAAAGGTTTAAAAATCGTTCTGTTATATAAACAATTCTATCTATAGAATGCTGCAATAAAGACTATAAATTCTCTGGGCAATGACATCGGGATGTGTTCCAGACAGAACCTTATCTAATACACAATCCATATGGCACTTGCCTGGAAGCAAAACTTCAGAAAAAAATCAGAATATAGCCCAGGTGCTCTTCCACAGGGCACTCAATGAATCATCTGCAAACTCGATTGCTATACTTATGCTTGAGGGACAGTTTTATTCAGTGTGATCTGTATTAGCATGGAATTCCTTTCTTTTTCTGTTTCTTTTATTAAAGTACCTATTTATGGTATTTTAATCTATAACCCCATCTCTTAAGCTGCTAAATTTTAGCCACAAATCTTCATAGAATCTTTTTTCTTCTTTCCAAGTTTTTATTTAAATTCCAATTAGTTAACATGCATTGTAATATTAGTTTCAGGTGTAGCATTTAGTGGTTTATCACTTGGATACAACGCCCAGTGCTCATCCCAACAAGTGCCCTCCTTAATTCCCATCACCTATTTAAAACATCCCCCACCCACCTCCCCTCTGGTAACTGTCAGTTTGTTCCTATAGTTAAGAATCTGTTTCTTTGTTTGCCTCTCTTTTTCCCCCCATGTTCATTTGTTTTGCTTCTTAAATTCCACATATGAGTGAAATCATATAGTATTTGTCTTTCTCTGACCGACTGATTTTGCTTAGCATTATACTGTCTAGTTCCATCCATGTTGCTGCAAATAGCAAGATTTCATTCCTTTTTGACTGATATCTTATTGCATATATATATACACACACACACCCCATATCTTCTTTATCCATTCATCTATCTATGGACACTTGGGCTGCTTCCATAATTTGGCTATCGCTGATAATGTTGCTGTAAACACTGGGGTGCATGTATACGTTTGAATTAGTATTTTGGTATCCTTTGGGTAAATACCAGGTAGTGCAATTGCCGTATCGTAGGGTAGTGCCGTACTGTCTTGATCACTATAGCTTTGTGGTATAACTTGAAGTCCAGAATTGTGATGATGCCTCCAGCTTTGCTTTTCTTTTTCAAGGTTGCTTTGGCTATCCAGGGTCTTTTGTGGTTCCATCCAAATTTGAGGATTGTTTGTTCTAGCTCTGTGAAAAATGCTCTTGGTATTTTGATAGGGATTGCATTAAATGTATAGATTACTTTAGGTAATATAGACATTTTAACAATATTTGTTCTTCCAATCCATGAGCATGGAATGCTTTCCATTTCTTTGTGTAATCGTTAATTTCTTTCATCAGTATTTTATAGTTTTTGGAGTACAGATCTTTTACCTCTTTGGTTAGGTTTATTCCTAGGTATCTTGTTTTTGGTGCAATTGTAAATGGGATGGATTCCTTGATTTGTTTTTCTGCAGCTTCATTATTGGTGTATAGAAATGCAACCGATTTCTTTATGTTGATTTTGTATCCTGTGACTTTACTGAATTTGTGTATCAGTTCTATCAATTTTTTTGGTGGAGTCTTTTGGGTTTTCTTTTTTTAATTTAAATTTTAAAAAAGATTTATTATTTTTTTTATAATAATACTTTTTATTATATTATGTTAGTCACCATACAGTACATCCCTGGTTTTTGATGTAAAGTTCGATGATTCATTAGTTGCGTATAACACCCAGTGCACCATGCAATATGTGCCCTCCTTACTACCCATCACCAGCCTATCCCATTCCCCCACCCCCTCCCCTCTGAAGCCCTCAGTTTGTTTCTCAGAGTCCATAGTCTCTCATGCTTCATTCCCCCTTCTGATTACCCCCCCTTTCTTTATCCCTTTCTTCTCCTACCGATCTTCCTAGTTCTTATGTTCCATAGATGAGAGAAATCATATGATAGCTGTCTTTCTCTGCTTGACTTATTTCACTTAGCATGATCTCCTCCAGTGCCATCCATGTTGCAGCAAATGTTGAGAAATCGTTCTTTTTGATAGCTGAGTAATATTCCATTGTATATACGGACCACATCTTCTTAATCCAGTCATCTGTTGAAGGGCATCTCAGCTCCTTCCACAATTTAGCTATTGTGGACAATGCTGCTATGAACACTGGAGTGCATATGACCCTTCTCTTCACTACGTCTGTATCTTTGGGGTAAATACCCAGTATTGCAATGGCTGGATCATAGGGTAGCTCAATTATTCACTTTTTAAGGGACCTCCACACTGTTTTCCAGAGTGGCTGTACCAACTTGCATTCCCACCAACAATGTAGGAGGGATCCCCCTTCTCCACATCCTCTCCAACAATTGTTGTTTCTTGCCTTGTCAATTTTTGCCATTCTAACTGGCGTAAGGTGGTATCTTAGTGTGGTTTTGATTTGAATTTCCCTGATGGCTAATGATTTTGAACATTTTTTTTCATGTGTCTGTTAGCCATTTGTATGTCTTCATTGGAAAAGTGTTCATATCTTCTGCCCATTTTATGATTTGTTTACCTGTTTCTTGTGTATTGAGTTTTCTATATAGAGTATCATGCCATTCTCTTCTGGCTTGCCAAATTTCTGTTGAGAGATTTGCAGCTAGCCTTATGGGTCTTCCCTTGTAAGTTAGGGGCTTGTTTCTGTTTTACTGCTTTTAGGATTTTTTCTTTATCACTATATTTTGCAACTTTAATTACAATATATCTTGGTGTTGGCCTGCTTTTGTTGATTTTGATGGGAGTTTTCTGTGCCTCCTGGATCTAGATGTCTGTTTCCTTCCCCAGATTAAGGAAGTTTTCTGCTATTATTTCCTCAAATTTTCTACCCCCTTTTCTTTGTCTTCTTTCTGGGACTCCTATGATACAAATGTCATTACATTGGATGGAGTCGCTGAGTTCCCTAAGTCTATTATTGTGCTCCAAATTTTTCTTTTTCTCCTTTGGTCAGCTTCATTATTTCCCACTATTTTATCTTCTATACCAGTTACTCATTCCTTTGCTTGTTCCATCCATGTGTTTATTGCATTTAGTCTATTTCAAATCATAATTATTGCATTTTTCATTTCTGACTGATTTTTTAAAATTTAAATTCAATTTAGTTAACATATAGTGCATCGTTAGTTTCAGGGGTAGAATTTGGTGTTTCATCAGTTGCACAGAACACCCAGTGCTCATTACATCAAGTGCCCTTCTTAATGCCCATCACCCAGTGACCCCATCCCCTTGCACACCTCCTCCAGCAACCCTCAGTTTGTTCCCTAGAGTTAAGAGTTTCTATGGTTTGCCTCCCTCTCTGTTTTTATCTTCTTTTATTTTTCCTTCCCTTCCCCTATGTTCCTCTGTTTTGTTACTTAAATTCCACATATGAGTGAAATCGTATGGTATTTATCTTTCTCCAATGGATTATTTTTTAATTCTTGACTCTGTGGTAAGATCTACCCCAAAGTCTTCCATTCTCTTCTCAAGCCCTACGAGTACCCTTATGATTCTTGCTTTAAATTCTCCATCAGGCATGTTACTTACATCTGTTTCGATTAGATCTCTGGCTGTGACATTATCTTGTTGTTTCATTCGGGATGAATTTCTCTGTCTGGGCATTTTGTCTAAGTCTGTCTCCTTCTGTGTGTTAGAAAAGCCTGTTATGTTTCCTAATCCTGAGAATAATGGCTTGATGACGAAGAGTTCATACAGCTTCCAGGGCCTTGGGCTGTGGGTGTCTGCGGCGTGTGCTGCGTGAGCTGTGCCGCCTGCGTTTTGGCTGCTCCATCCTTCAGGCCAGTCGTCCGTAGAGGCTCTCCTTGCCTGCAGTGGGTAGTGTTTGGACCTTGGTCAGAACGTGGCATGTTTTAATTAGATGTGCTCTGGTTTCCTTGGTAAATGAGACCAGATGCTACTTCCACTAGAACTGAAACCTTGGAGAACTCTATGGTTGGTAGGCGTGCGGGGGTTTCTGCCGGCCTTCTAGGGAAGTGGCCCAGTGCACTGGGACTGAGGCATACTTGACCAAGAAGGGCACTGCCGGCAGAGTGCAGGGTGGAGTGGGACTTGGAGCAAGCAGGTTAGGCAGCCAGTGTTGGCTCTGTGCTGTTTACTGAAGCTGGGTCTGTGCTTATGCTGAGGGTGGGGGAGGGAAATGGTGCCAGCGGCTCTTTCGTCCCCTGATAGGGGTCTCTGTGCTTGTTCCTTGCTCTCAGGGAGCTCTCCCAGAGGAGTGAATAATCTCTCCCCATGCATCCCAGGAGTTTTCCAGATTGCTGTTTTCATGCTCTCTGCTACCAGTTTTTTGCCTGCCTTCTCTTCAGGAGCAGCTCAGTGTACACAGGGCTCTATCCCAGCCAAGCCTGATGACTTAAAACTCCAAACTTTAGGGACATGGTGTGGCAGGATCCTGCACTGGGCTTCTGGGGGAGTGTGTCAGTGTGCTGGGATTGATGCAGTCCCAACTGAGAAGGGCAGTGGCACCAGAGTGCAGGAATGTGGGGGTTGGAGAAAGCAGGTTAAGCAGCCAGTCAGGACCAAGCTGACCTTGGCAGGCAGCTCTGTGTCTGTGCTGAGGGATGGGTGAGGAAAATAGTGCCTGCCAGCTCTTTTGTCCCCAGAGAGGTGACTCTATGAACCCCACCTCTCACAGATGACCTCCACGAACAGCAGACAATTTCCCCAGTGTGTGCCCGAGGTGTTCCTCAGATCATGCTGTCTGTCCTGGAGTTGCTGGCCTGCCTTCTCTCAAGGAGTAGAGCTGTACCCTCCGGGCTGTCTCCCAGCCAAGACCACTGACCTCTAAAACTCTAGTCTTGGAGCCCAGCTGGTTGCAAAAACTCACAAAAATCAGCCCCTCTCATCTTCCCAGCAAATAGCTTTGGGAAAATGTTCTTATGTGTTCCTCAGTGTGCTCTTTTCTGTCTGTCTGTCTGTCTGTCTCTTTTTCTCCTTTCTTGGAGACCATGGCTCCCTCCCCTTTATAGCCCCTGTGATCCGTTTCTCCCCCAAACCAAGTTTCTGTGCTTTCTACCTTCCTCATCTGCCCTCTTCTGTCCTCCTAGTTGTGGAGTTTGTTCTTTCAGTCCCCAGCTTGATTTCTTGGGTATTCAGAATGAACAGCTGTGCTCTAGGGACGAGAGGAGCCTAGAGTCCTCAAACTATGCTACCATCTTAGTTCCCTTTGTAGTCTTTACACTAAAACTATAAGATACTGATGACAGAGATTGAAGGAGATAAAAATAAATGGAAAGATAGTCCATGCTTATGGATTGAAAGAGTTAATATTGTTAAAATGTCTACACTACTCAAAATTATGAATAGATTCAACATAATCTCTATCAAAATGCTAATGGCAGTTTTCATAGCTATAGAAAAAACAGTCCTAAAATTCATTTGGAGTTGGCAATATCGCTATGTATGAACCTGGAGGACATTATGCTGAATGAAATAAACCAGACACAGCAAGACAGATATTGTACGGTATCTCATATATGTGAAATCTAAAAAGTTGAAGTCCTAAAGCCAGAGAGCAGAATGGTGGTTGCCAGGGGCTGCAGGGAGATGTTGGTCAAAGATACAAACTTCCAGTTAGAAGATGAATAAGTTCTGGAGATCTAATGTACAAGATGGTGATTAAAGTTAATAATACTGTATTGTTTATATTTGCTAAGAGAATAGATTCTAAGTGTTCACACCACATACACAAAAAATAACTATATAAACAATTACCTCCATTATTATAATCATTTCATAATGTATATGTATATTAAATCATCACATTGTTCACCTTTAACAAAATTTTGTATAACCTAAAACAGATAAGCATAAAAGTAAACAAAACAAAACCAAATCAAATAAAAATACATTTGGTGAAAAATAATCACTGACCTCACACAATGCTTGGCATGTTGTTTTGCACAGGCATTTGTGGCATATATTCTCTCACTGTTCAGAATAGTGAGAGGCAGGAGTGAGGTTCAGAGAGGGAAGTAATTTACCTAATGACACACAGCTGGTACATGAGATCATCAGAATTTGAACCTAGTCCAAATTATTTTTATCTCCACTGTATATAGGTAGAAAGTGAGCCCAGGAGTGATTAAATTATTTATATTATCCTATCCTCCAGAGGGTTTGGCATGGTGATTTACAGAGGGTCTGTGTAAAACATGTATTAAGTCTGTCCTCACTGGTGTCTGGATTATGCTACACAATTTCTCAGATGCCTCTGGCCACACAGGAATCCCAACTGTAGCTTATGCTGCTGCATGTTTGGTCCTGTGAAGCAAGAATGAGAAAGAATAAAGAATATCAGTGAAACAGATGGTGAACGGGTTGGTGGCTTTCTGCGAATGGTAGACTCCAGGCTCCTGTGTATAGAGGATGACCTGTGGGTTCTTGAGATCTGTACAGACAACATTGGTGGTGGAAGCAAAAGGCTTAGTGCTGTCATACTGGGTTTGAATCCCAATTCTACCTTTGTCGGAGGTAGAATCTTTTTTAAGAATGCAGTAATTCCTTTCTGGATGGTGTAAATACCAAATCAACACACAAAAACATTTGTTTAATTTTGCTTTTGTTTTTAAAAGCTTGCTTTTATTTTCTTTTGGATTAACTTTGTTTTACAATTTTTTAACCACTTACATGGTTTTCAAAGTCAAATCTACAAAGCAAGCTTCACGGGGAAAAATTTAGATTTCCTTTATATGTGTTTAATCATTTCATTCCGGTGAGCTTTTCACTCCTATTGTCCAGAATATTCTGATGTATATTCTTTCTTTTTTTTTTTTTGATGTTTCCTACTTATTCATGTTTTATGGAAATTACAGTTAGAAGTATTATATATACTAGAAAGAACTTGCTCATTTCTAATTTATTTATTTACTTATTTTACATTTTTAAAAGATAGTCATCAGTATTTTTCTTTGCAGTCTTGAATGCCTTTCCCGCTGAAGAATTATTTTCAGTGGCATGTTTTCTTCCAGTAGTAATATTTTATTTAACTTTATCTGAAATTTATTTTGGGGTACAAGAGATAGAAATACAGAATATCAGCCCTAAATTGTTTTCCAGTTTTCTCCATTTCATTTATTGAAATATTCATCTATACCCCATTGTCTGAATGCACCTTTATCATATGACACATCCCATGGGGTTTCAAGTTTACTTGCAGAATCTCCTATCTTTTCTTGTGGGTATGCCAAAGTCAACATGTTTTCATGCCCGTATCTTTCTAATATATTTTGGTATCTAATAGGGCAAGTCCTCCTCCATTACTCCCCTTTCTCAGAATCTTTCTAGCTATCCTTGGGTATCCAGTTTTCCACATCGACTGTAGATTTGGTTGATTAAATTTCCTTCTCAATTGTCTTGATATTTTTGAGTAGGATCTTGGTAGTTTGAGTTGGTAATTTGTATTAGGATGAGTTTCCTACTGGCAGTTTAAAAAATGTGTTTTCAGTTATTGTTCACGTTAACAACGTGGTAATAAACTTTTACATCAAAATAGAACCCTAGGAGTCCAGGGTCATCTGTAATCCCATTTCAAGGGGTATAGAGGCTAGTGTGTTTCTACGTGTTGTGAATTGGCTTTCCTTGAAGATTGTAGCAGGTGCACAAAAGTGCCTGTTTTCCCTTGCCTTCTGACCAGGACTGGATAGCCGAATATATTATGTCTAAGTATTTCAGAAATTTTCCCTACTCAAACATCATGAAGTATGATGGAAGTGAGAATCACTGGTATAATTTGGAGATTGTATCTGAAGTGTGTTTCCTTTAGTGTACTGATGAGAAAGTTACAGAAGTGGTTGAGACCTGGTCAGACTTACGCAGAAGTTTGCATTCAAGAAGGGATCAGCAGCCAGGGCTCTTGACTTAGCAGCTAGAGGGGGAGTGTACATGCAGGTACACACGATTTCAACCTCAGATATGTTCCATAGTTAGAGTTCAATCTGTCCCTCATAAATCTGTTGGAATGTCATTTATAAGACACAAAGTAATAGTAAGAGTTTTGATGATAGAAAAATTCTAGAATTTTAGGTAAATACTGAATATGAAGTAAGATCTCAGCATTTTGTCTAGATTACAGTTTTCTAAAAAATTTTTTAAAGATTTTATTTATTTATTTGACAGAGATAGAGACAGCCAGCGAGAGAGGGAACACAAGCAGGGGGAGTGGGAGAGGAAGAAGCAGGCTCATAGCAGAAGAGCCTGATGTGGGGCTCGATCCCAGATCGCCGGGATCACGCCCTGAGCCGAAGGCAGACGCTTAACCGCTGTGCCACCCAGGCGCCCCTCTAAAATTTAAGACAGAAAAAGAAACAATAGTGACTAGATGTTTCTTTTAACTTTGCTTCATTTATTTGCAAATCCCTCCTTAAGGAAAAATAAGTACCATGTCTATAATTTTTTTCAAAGAAGATAGCACCCAAGCCAATGACAAATAAAAATACTAAGGAAGAGTTCCGTATAAATTTCATAGTTCTTTTCTCAGTTGTAGATGGCATACCTTTGTGATTATGACAAGAGGTATATATATTCTTTGGTATAAATATTTGAAATGTGATGGTACGTATGTGAACAAAAATTCCAGGACCAGCCATAAATTATAACTATATAATTATTCCCTGACATAATTGATTTTTGCTAGGTATACCAAACTGATTTGTGGCAATGGCTTTAGCACTGATACTGATGAAATATTTACATTATAAAGTCCTGAAAAATGGCAAAATTGTTTTAGTTTTTGGCCATTAATTGTTTCAAGGATAGTGTCAGATACTCAAAAAGGCTTGGAACATGAGCCAAACAGACAAAATATGGTCAACTTCCACCCAGCAAAATTGAAAATAAAAGAGACAAGCATTTTCAGTTGACCTGTCATCAATCTGTGTTAACTTCCCATCAAATTCAGGGGGGGGACAAAAGTGCCCTTTTGGTACTCTCCTTGACAAAGAAGCATCACTCTCTGACTTATGGGAAAGAGTAAGTGCTTCTGAGAGCTGCTGCAGCCAGAACTGGCTCTGAAGAGTTATAAGCCCATAAAAAAATATTTTCTTTAAGTGGCCTTCACAACCCCAGACTTCACAACATCCTATTAGCTTTTGCTTTCAAGTGTCCTTAATTGATAGAATAAATTTTCTTTAGAAACTACATTCAAATATCCTTTAAAAATGCTTTTATATGTGATTATATTAATAGAGAATGCCAGTGATTTACAGAGATGCTTATTAATTTTTGTTCTATAATTATTTTATTTTCTTTTGAACTTTCCTATATAGACTCATATTGTAATCAAAATGGGGCTGAGTTAGAATGCCAAAGATGTGACATAATTCACTAATTAAATTCTATTTATTGGCTGTCTACTTTTATCCATAGTGCTTGCTTAGAACTAAAAAGGATGAACACAATCTATAAAACTCTTGGTCTCAAGTCTCTTCAATCTGGGGGAAGGAGACAATTAACTAAATGTCCAAGTCTATTTCAAATAATTCTAAGTATTTCACTAAAATGTCCTTTCCAGGAAGGCAGTGATTTTGTCTGTTTTGTTAACATGAGGTAGATCCTGGGTAAATGTTTGTCAAATGGATGAAGATCACGGTGTGATGGAAAATGACAAGAATGGGGGAGGGCTATGCTGATATGGTGGTCAAGGATGTTCTTTTGAGAAGGTCATGGTTTTGCTGGGACTTGCAGGATTAGAAAGAGCCAATTATGTGCTGGTGTAGACAGAGGGAAGAGTACTCTAGAGCAAACAGCTGGTGCAAAGGCCCTAAAACAAGAATGACCTTGGCAAGTTCAAGGAACAGCAATGCCACTGTGATGGGCAGTGAGTAGGTAGTGAGCGCAGACAAGTGAGGTTCATTTTTTCTAAAGTTCCTGGGGAATTTTATACAGGGTGGTAAAAGAATCCGATGTGCCCTTTAATGATAGGCCTCTGCAATGAACAAGATTGGAAATAGGGGCTATTGTGGTGGTCTTGTGAGAGACTAAATTGGAGAGGTAGTATGGAGATGGAGAGAAGCCTGTTCAGAGTAACAACAGAGATGACAAGACTTGCTGATGGTGTGAAAAAAAGGCCACCTCCAAATACCTTCTTTAGGGTTTATACTCATAGGATTTTCATTCTTTTTCTGAATTTCCTTAGTTACTAGGAGGTTGAAATTTTCTAACAATCTTCATAAGAAACTAAGTTAGATGTTTTTTGAAAAACATAAAAGAAAAATGTGTTGCACAAAGAATACTATTGGCTCTACTGTCCAATACATAAGCAGGAATATATTTTCTAGGAGGTGGGGATGGCTGCGAATGGATTGAGAGAAGATTTAGGCATCGAGAAGCTTCACAACCTGTGCAGGGGCTTGA
Source organism: Ursus maritimus (assembly GCF_017311325.1). Lineage (NCBI taxonomy): Eukaryota > Metazoa > Chordata > Mammalia > Carnivora > Ursidae > Ursus > Ursus maritimus. Next base: position 16,053,502 of record NW_024424341.1, read on the forward strand.
TAAGGAGGGTGATTGGGAGAAGAGAACCACGGAGCCCAAAATAGCACACTAAATTCTATCGTGTATGTGAAATAAAATGTGAAATGTCATTTATCTAAGATCTTAAAGGATTGAGCCTTTCTACAGGGGCCAAACTGGAGAGCTGATGGTTTGCTTCTGAAAGCAGCCACTTTTTAATTTTAATCATTTTATTTGGAAAGTCTTCCATAATATATTCCATTAACCCTTGTTTCTAATTCGAACCTAATTTGAACTTACCCTGTTATAAGTGGACATTTTAATACAATAATAACTACCATTTATTGAGTGCCACTATGTGCTGGGCACCGTCTGAAACACTTTTCACTTGATCTTTTTTTAATAGCTTTCTAGAGTAATACCTATTTGTTATCCTTATTTATTTATTGGTTTATTTATTTATTAAGTTTTAATTTTAGTTCCAGTAGTTAACATACAGTATTATATTAGTTTCAGGTGTAGAATATAGTGATTCAACACTTCCATATAACACCCAATGCTCATTATGACAAGTGCACTCCTTAATCCCCCATCAGCTATTTCACCCATCCCCCACCCACCTCCCCTCTGGTAACCATCAGTTTGTTCCCTAGAGTTAAGAGTCTGTTTCTTACTTGTTTCTCTCTCTTATTTTTTTTCCCTTTGCTTGTTTGTCTTTTCCCTAAATTCCACATGAGTGAAATCATACGATATTTGTCTTTCTCTGACTGACTTATTTCTCTTAGCATTATACTCTCTAGCTCCATCCATATCATTGCAAATGGCAAGATTTCATTCTTTTTACAGCTGAATAATATTTTGATATATATATTTTAAGATGAGGAAATTGTGGCTCAGAGAGTGAAGTAACCTAAGTGATGTTATACAGCTAATAAATGACAACACAGAATTAACAAAAGTCTTACTAGTTTTAGAAGTTTTATAGACTTCATTGAGTAAATCATAAAATAATCACCTCTCTCTCTCTCTCTCTAGCAGTGAGAATGCAATGACATTATCAATAATATTCTATGTACAATAGGTACTTTTTCTCTTCCTTTCCCAAACAAAAGACCCTAGAGACCAAACGGAACTACAGTGGTACTTCATAGCCCAGAAGAACTTGGTTATGCCAATGAGGAGACAGGCAAGGAGCTCACAGTTTGGAAAGAAAGAGATCTCTAGAATCACTCAGCTCAATTAGCATTTTGTAAAGCACTTTCTTGTGGAGCAAAACTTGCCATAGGGAACAATAATAAAGATTCAGATTATAAAATAATAACATAATTATAACAATAAAGATTTAAATGAGGACAAAAAGAAGAAATGGCAGGAGGAAAAGGGGAGAGAACAAAAAGGAAGAGGAGGAGAAAAAGAAGAGGGAGGAGAAGGAGGTATAGGGATGGGCAGGAGAGATAGGAGGAGATATCAGTCATTAAGTGAGATCTGTGAGGCAGGTACTATGCTAAGTGCATTATGCACATCATCTCCTTTCATTCTTAAATCTCCCCCTTTTCTCACATAAAGTGACTATACATAGAGGGGTTAGCAACTGGAAGAATGCCACACAGCTAGGAAATAACCGTGTCTTAAATCCAGGTCCTTCTGACTCAAGACACTGTGCTCTTAACTCTAATAAGGTCTGCATATGGAGTAAATGAAAAAGCAAAGAATAATACTGTATCAAAAGTGACATTATCTTTAGCTGAATTGGAAATTTTTATGAGAATCCGTTGTCGTCATTTTAAAGTTCATTGCATATAAATGTGTCCATTTTTGAATGGGGCATCACTTAAATAGTTTCCAGTTAGAGACCTTCAGAAGTAAACATACACACACCCACACTCATATGTCTACAACACTCTTCAGGGAATTATTTATTTCCTAACAACCATAAGTCAAGATTCTCGATAACCACAGTGGACTAAGCCAAGGGAAAAGTGCCATAGAGAATGCAACTTACTTCTGAATGGGCTGTAAATCCCCCTTAGAGCTTATGAAATTTGTTTTTTGGTGGATTCCTAATTCCCATTATATGATTTTTACATAGGAATTCCACTTGGGGTCAGAGAGGCATTTTTATACAGAAACATGGAAATAAGGAGTGTCTTAGATTGTTTTGCCCTACAATTAGACCCTGGGGATGAGTGCAAGGAATTTGTCTCAGACATGATGGAAAGCAGCAGGTTAGGGGAAGAGAGTAGTGAGGTATGGAAGGAAAAAGATCGATTAAAAAAATATAAAAAAAGGCTATTTGTTCTGTATCTTCTATCAGTCATTGCTTGAGGGCTACTCCCTAGGGATATTACCCCAAGGGCTTCTGGCTGCTCTGCACCCATGGGATGAGGCAATTTCCCTGACTCAAAAGTCCTCATGAAGAGAGTCATGGATTCACAGGTGAGTGTGTACAAGAATGAAAAGTGCTGAGGAGACACAGGCAGGGCACCCATAGTACCAGCTACACATGTAAGACAGAGGTAGCCCAAAGTGACAGCAGATTTTAAGGAAATGATCTACCTCTGTCCTGTGTAATCATATCCTCCCCTTCCTTCAAAACAGCACAATTGTTATAATGCCCTCCTTATTTAACTCTGCTGCTCAAGGAGCAGCCCTGAAATATAAGGGATAATTGAGTAATGCTAATTGCCGTTTCAATGTAGTTTTTATCAAAAAATCAAATACTCTCAACAACAAATCAAATAATCACTGTGATGATTAAAACACTATGTGAGATAGTACAGTTAATTCAACGATGAATAAGATGGTCTTTATACTCTGAATATCTCCCAGTTTTGGTGGGGAGAAGGTAAATCTACAATGAACTAAAGTAGAAGGTAGGATATATTCTATCTCCCACGTGAACTTTCCTTCATCAGTCCAGTTGAAAATTATCAGCACTATCTCTAAATTCCCAAGACATGATTCTAGGCAGCTTACTTGGCACTGGGTCTTAAAGAAGAGTTGTGGAGCTGTAGGTGAAAATGGTAGGAGAGGGTACTATGGGCAGAGTCTACGCAGTGAGGGAAGCCTCAGGAATAGGAGTGGCTCTTCTGACTTTGTTTTCATTCAGACTGGAACGTGCTCCTTCTTCAACTCTGTCAATTTAAGTTCATTGTGTTCCGTAGAAGATATTGAACCATTGAAGTTTACATAGTTGAACAGGGGAGTAGGAGGACCTTAACTGCATCAAATTTGCTGGCATACAGTTATTTATAGTAATTCTTTTAAGTCTCTTGCATTAGGAGACCAGCTTATTACTCATTTTGACATTCTGAATGTCTTTTATGTGTGCTTTCTCCCATTTTTCTTGATCAGACTTGATAAGTCTATTTCTCCAAATAAACTGATTTTATTTTGTTGTAACTTTTAATATATACTCAATTAATTTCTTCTCATATTATTTTAAATTATTTTTTAATTTGGGTTCAATCTGTTTTCTTTTTTTCTACATTCTCAAGTTGGAACCTTAATTTTCAGTCTCTCATTGTCTGACAAGTACTTAAACTCATGTAGTTGTTCCTTTTTTTGCCATTTTAAGTGTATCCCCACAACTTTTAAATATTTTCATTTTTAATCATTGTTTTATTCTTTTTATTATACCTACTTGCAATTTAGCAGTTTGTTTATAAATTCTCAAATGTTTTAAATTTTCCCATGCATATGTACATACACATAAAAATATATATGTTTATATATATCTGTATGCACACATATTACTTATCTTCTTGCTTTTGGCTTCTAATTTATTTCTTTTGTCATATAAAGAGAAGGTCTACGTGATACTGCTCTTTTGAAATTTGGTGAGATATTTGACAATGAACATTCTAAAACGAGTAGGCCATATCTGTTGTTGAAATTGTTGTCCACAATATTCTAAATATGCTCATTATACGTACTCCATGAGCTTTTATTATTTACATCTCGGGAGGCTTATTGTCCAGGTAGGCTACCAGCTATTAAGAGATACGGGTATTGTTTTCATCATCATATTAATTTTTCAAATTTTCCTTTTTTGTGATTTAAAAAAATACTTATATGAACTATTTTATTAGGTTGCACAATGACAAATTTAATTATATTATGACAATGTTCCTTTTTAAATGAAAAGCATATACGTTTAGGGTGTACAACATGGTGGTTCGATATACATGTACATTGTGACGTGATTATAGTCAAACTAAGTAATGTATCATCTCCTCACAGTTATCACTTTTTTTGTGATGACAGTACCTAATTCTACTCTTAACGTATTTCCAATATTCAATATAGTATTAGTAACTATAGTCATCAGAGTATACATTGAATCTCTAGTTATTTGTATCTACATCTATACATATAAATCATCATCATAAGAAAATATAAAGGTTGAAAGAAAAAAATAAGTGAGGGAAAAACATTTAAAAAATAAATAGCAAAATAATATAACAGAAAAATATTAATTAAAAATGCTTGGCTTGCTGTATAAAAGAAAATAAAATTAAGATAAAAATCATTACTAGAAGTAAAGAACATTGTCATATGGATGAATGGATAAAGAAATCATCACACACACACACACACACACACACACACACACACAGAGGAATATTATTTAGCCTTAAAAAAGGAGATTCTGCCATTTGCAACAACATGGAGGACATTCTGCTAAGTGAAATAAGCCAGACACAGAAAAACACTGCATGATCTCACTTACACGTGGAATCTAAAAGAGTCGAATACACAGAAGCAGAGAGTAGAAACATATACTAGGGCCAGGAAGGTGGGGAAAATGGGGTGGTAGTGGTCAAAGGATACAAAGTTGTAGGATAAACACATACGTTTATCGATTAAGTTGGCCATCTTATATGGGCGCCGTTTGTGGTGCCCCAAAACAATTACGATAGTCCCATCAAAGATCACTGATGACAGATCACCGTCACAAATATGATAATAAGGAAATATTTGATATATATTTGGAGAATTACCAAAATGTGACACAGAGACATGAAGTGAGCAAAAAGCGTTTGAAAAATGGCTCCAATAGACTTGCTTGATGCGGGTTGCCACAAATCTCCAATTTGGGAAAATCAAAGTATCTGAGAAGTGCAGTGAAATGAAGTGCAATAAAACAAGGTATTGCTTATATGTTGCTGCTGCAAGTGGCTTTAATCAAATGCTGTTTTTAAAAATCAGCTGTCTCGGGGCGTCTACCTGGCTCAGTTCATAAAGCGTGCAACTCTGGATCTTGGGCTTGTGAGGTCAAGCCCCATGTTGGGCGTAGAGATTACTTAAAAATAAAATCTTTTAAAAATAAGAATCAACTGTCTTTTTTTTTTCTCTAACTAGGAGTGGATTTTCTTTAATTTATAGTCTAAGAGAAATATTCTTCTAATATCTGAGGGTCTTTTGCCAGTTTGGGGAAATTTTCAACCATTGTCTTTTCGAATATTTCTTCTCACATTACCTTTAGTCTCAACTTCTAGAATGTGGAATAGACATTTCTGTTAGAACTGCTCATTACCTGTCTCAGATTTTCTTTTGTATGTTCCATCTCTTTGGCTCTGTGCTTTATTCTGCATATTTTCCACAATTTTGTCTTCCAGTTATGGATTTTTCCTATATGTGTCTTTTCTGCCATTTAGATTTTCTGTCTAAATGTCTTTGTCTCTCTCTCTATAATGTATATGTATGAATATGTACATATATATGTATCTTTTTTCTTGTTTTAACTTGAAGGATCATTTTAAGTTGTCTTTTCTTATCTCATATTTTCAGTTTCCAGTTTTTGCTTCTTAAATATATTCTATTGTTTTATTTCTGGACCTTGTAACCACCTTGTTTTATTATTATTAATTAGGAGCTTCTATTCCTTGGAACTTTACCTGTAGGTGCTTCCTGAGTCCTAGTAAATACTTCCTTATAGTCCTTGTAAATACTTCCAGATGCCTGAGAGCATTGTCAACCTTAATCATTAAAATGAAATTCTTTTTTTTCTTAAAGATTTTATTTATTTGAGAGAGAGAGAGAGCATGAGCTGGGGTGGGGGGCAGAGGGAGAGGGAGAAGCAGACTCCTCGCTGAGCAAGGAGCCCGATGTGGGGGCTCGATCCCAGGACCCTAAGATCATGACCTGAGCTGAAGGCAGACACTTAACTGACTGAACCAGGCACCCCTTAAATTCTTGACTTGAATTTGTGTCTGAAGGCAAATGATGGCCAGTGAGTGATTATGCATAATCATAGGAGATTTTGTTTTCTCCTCTATTTAAAGTTAGGCTTAAGATGATTTTCCTACCAGTTCCCCTTGTGGGATGATATTTTTTTCTCCTAGTTTACAGTTTCACAGAAAGTCTGGCACTATGAAGATTCAGCACAATGTGGGAGATTTATGATCTTCTGTCCATGCTATGTGGATTTGGGGCCTTATGTCTGTGTTCCTGATATGGTTATTAAAACCTTGCCTTACCCCTCTGGGTTCCAACTCCTGTTTTATTTTTGGATTTTGAGGGTTTCCCTTTATTTAGCCAAAGGAGTTTTAGAAGTATATTATTCAGCACCTTTAGCTATCATAGAGTGGGGTAGTTTCTCAGCACATCTAATATGTTAATTGCCTAAATTAAAAGTCCTAGATTAGTTTTTAATGTTTATTTTCTACATCTAAATTCTTTGCAAACTGGATCAGCTTAATTATATCTTTTGACAATTACCAAAGTGGGAGGTCAAAAAAAAAAAAAAAAGAATTTCCTCCTTTTGCTGGATATTCCATTCCTTTTCTATACGATATATCTTTTATATATTTTACCAATAGGAAAACTATAGTTTAGAGAAGAGAGGTGATTTATTTCAAATACAGACTTGTTTTCTCTTTTTTTTTTAAGTTTTTTTTATTTAAATTCCAGTTAGTTAACACACAGTGTAATATTAGTTTCAGGTGTACAATATAGTGATTCAACACTTCATACA